>NC_040891.2:11073170-11137915 GCF_900634795.4 Betta splendens | reverse complement strand
GTGTTAAGTCCAAGATTCCATTCAGCTGTAGTTGAATTTGTTTTTAAGTGGTGCTTCTGTCCCCCTTTGATTATTTCAAAAATAATTTGTATTGTGGACTTTGAGAATGGAAGTTTAATCAGAGTTGCACATTGTTCCATCAGGGGAGCTCTGATTAAGCCCTGGATCTTCACTGAGATCAAGGAGAGCAGACACTGGGACATCTCGTCCACTGAGCGACTGGACATCCTCAGGGATTTCACCAACTTTGGTCTTGAACACTGGGGCTCAGACACTCGAGGCGTGGAGAAGACCCGCACCTTCATGCTGGAGTGGCTCTCCTTCATGTGCAGGTGGGCAGGATTTATATAACTGGGCTTTCATTGGCTAAAGGAATGCAGAAATGCAGGAATATGTTTCTCTTTCCTCCTCTGTCCTTGTTAGATATATTCCTGTGGGCCTGTTGGAGCGAGTCCCTCAGAAGATCAATGAGAGGCCACCATACTACATGGGCAGAAACTATCTGGAGTCACTGATGATCAGTCAAAATGTTGGAGACTGGATCAGGATAAGGTGAGCAGGAAACCATTTCAAAGACTATAATTCAACATATAAAATTAAATCATAGATTTAATAGCTTGATTTTCTCCCCCCAGTGAAATGCTCCTTGGACCTGTACCGAAGAATTTCAGCTTTTTGCCTAAACATAAAGCCAACGCCTACAAGTGATTATTTTGCTGTTGGACAATTAAAGAAATCATCCATTTTTAGTTATACTGACTCTGGGAATAAGTTGAATGGTCTGTTTATTTGACTTGTGCTGCAGTAGTAGAACACATGAGTGCTTGAATTGTGTGCAGTAAAATCTTTTGGCCAAATGCATTGTGTCTGTGTCATTTTTTTTATTTAAGAGAAAATATTTATGTTTGAGATTAAGGAATATGTTCATGCACGTGAATGTTTAGTGATATCAATTTAAACAAAAAATAAACATTGAATAAATAGCTGACTACTTTTAACCACTTGAGTTGATATTATATATATAATATATAATATATATATATAATAATAGATATATATAATAGCGAGAGAGACAAATTTGAGTTGATAAAAATAGAAAATAGATGGGTGGGGTGTGGGGAGTAGATAGAGATGAGAGAGAATATAATATATAATATAGATATATAATAGATATTAAGATAATACAGATATAGATATATATATATATATAGATTATATATATATATATATAGATATAGAGAGAGACATATATAGATATATAATATATAAATATATATAATATTATATATATATATATATATATATAATATATATATATATATATATATATATATACATATATATATATATATATATATATATATATATATATATATCTTGAGCTTGGAAAAACGGATAAGACCAGAGAGAAGGGAACCTCAGACGCTTCTACTCAAGCTGTTCTTCACCAGTATGGTGCCTTCAAATGCTTGATATATCAAGTGGTTAAAAGTACAGTCAGCTATTTATTCAATGTTTATTTATTTTTTTATATATATATATATGTTACTGTATATATACAGTAACACACACACATACACACACACACACACACATATATATATATATATATATATATATATATATAGAGAGAGAGAGACAGTAGCATAATGCAAAGAAAAACTAAAAATGTAGAATGTTTTACATTTTCTTTCAAATAAAACGTATTTGTGCATGTAATACATAACTTACTACTGGGAATACAAGTTTGAAAATATTGTGTAAACAATAAATGTACCGTTTTTTTCAAACAACTTCACATGACTTCACATGACTTGTTCTACGTCTACACACCTGCGTGTCTAATTGATTGACCAAGTGCCAATTAACCTTAACCAGGTGGGGCGCGTTAACTGGAGCCAGTATAAGTAGCAGGTCACGGTGCTGCCTGTCACGCTGTAGGAGAGCTTCCGCTTGCATCCATGGCTGGACTCGGGGTCAGGCTGTTTGTGGTCCTGGCTGGGCTTCTGTTTCTGGATTCAGTTTGGTGCTGGGAGTTGCTGAGCTCTGACAAACAGCAGAATCTCTATGGGCCTGCAGAGTGGGGTGAACACCCGAGAAGCCATTCAGGTAAAACCTGTCTCTTGTTACAGCTTTGTTGGGTCTGATCTGACCAGTAGCTAATGAGAAAGTTTGGAGTCTGATTTCTGACTTGTGTTTGTACACCAATTATTTAGAATTTAGTATTCGCAATTTAAGTAAATTCTAAATGCAGTTGATTAAACTTTTTTTTAAGTAATGATGCTTAAGGTTCATTTTCTGATGATCCCTACTCAAACACCTGCATCAGGTGTATTCACTTAATGGGTGGTTTTCCACCTTCTGATTGGCTGATCATACCCACGTTGTTGGTGGGGAAGGGTCGAGGAATGAGAGCCTGTGGTATAGATGGGTGAAACAAACTTGCTTTACATTTAGTGCGAGTCTGATTCCAATGATCTGTGGCGCTGACTACCCCTTGTCTCCAGATGAACTGGAATACGATGGCTACGAGGAAATTCCTGAAGATGAACTTCCTGAAAGAAAAGGTGAAGCCACCGGTGACGGTTACTCCCAATCTTCTGTTCGCCATTCATTTCCTGTGGAAGGCGACCATTTCGATTTCGACCCTAGGCCCAGTCACCCACGAGCCCAACCGCTACTTGTTTCCTTCCTACCAACTCCAGCAGCTAGTGCACCAGCACAAAGTAAGCTTAAACTCAAGTATATGGTTATGAAGACCCAACAACACAGATCAGGAAAAGCTTGAATGCTGATTTTTATTCTTTCAGATTGCTTAGTTTCTCCAGGAGAGCAGGTGACATGTGGTCAACCAGGAATATCCAACATGCAGTGTCAAACTATGGGATGCTGTGTGAATCCATCTACATTTGCTTGCTACTACCCACTGGATGGTAAGTTGTCTGATGGGTAATTGGAGGTTAATGTTAAGTCTTCTAACAATGAGATCACTTGAACAAGTTGAAAGTCTGACTGTTCCATCTTCTCAGTGTGCACCACGGATCAACAGTTTGTTTTTGCAATCCGGGCCAGCACTGCAGCCATCACTGTTGATCCCACCAAGCTTGTTATTCCTGGCACCAACTGTAAACCAATCATTGCTAATGATCAGGTGGCCATCTTTAAGTTCAAAATCACAGAATGTGGAGTGCGTTCTTACGTAAGTTGTCCTCTCTTGCCTGTTTTTTAAGGACTTCTCTTGGCAAAAATAAAACCTGACTTCTGCTGAAGTGCAGCTTCAGTGTAAAATACTTTTGGTATTTTTGATTTCCTACAGAGAATTGGCACTACAACCATCTACCTGGCTAGAGTGCAGAGTGCTGTAAATGTTTTGGACCTTAAGTATGGAATAATTACGAGAACAGATCCCCTCAGGTAAGTGTTTCAAGTACAGCTGGGGTCTACTGATTTTTGGTGATCTAGTTTCTGTATTTTAACTGAGACAGCAACTTAAACCCCCCTCTGTTAATTTGTTTAGCTTCATGATTGAATGCCGCTACAGCGATAAAGGCAACAGTCAGGAGTTGCTGGTCAGTACTGGCTACATGGTTAAAACTCCAACTTCCATCTTGCCATCAACCATAATGGACACTGGTTTATATGCAGTTCAGTTGAGACTTGCTACAGGTAATGTGTTTGAATCTTTGAAATTTAATTGTAAGTTGATCTTTTAATAACTTGAGCTGCATGGTTCTAAAATCCCAACAGATCAAACGTTTACCAGCTACTTGCCCAGTGATCATCCACCATTGCACTTGCTGCTTGGAAAACCAGTGTACCTTGAGCTGAATCTGTGTGTCCTCCAAAACCATACGCGGTCATCCTGGTCAACTATTGTCTTGCTTATCCCCTCTCTGGCAAAAAATGCCACTAGTGCTGATTTATGAAGGGTAAGTCAGCTGGCCTAACCAGAATGCCTGGTAACTAATGTTTCTAATGCATGCCTAAACTTGGCTTGTTTGTAGGTGTGCCAACCCATACGATCCAAATGTCTCCATCCTTAAAGTCATCGACCTTCCCAAAAAATCGCCATCAGAGGCGCTTTTTGGTCACAGCCTTCCAGTTTATGGAGCAAAAAACAAACCTCTACCTTAATGAAGAGGTGGGTTCTTTGATCTTTAAAAAAGATGGTGCTGTGAGATGCAGTTGTCCACAAACTAAAATGTCCACTTGTGGGTCTTTGGTTCTTTCTCTGCAGATCTATTTCATGTTGCTCAACAGAAGTGTGCAGGCCAACAGAGAAGACCTGTCCAAATCAGTGCTTTGATTGATGGGTGAGGGTGTGTTTTCTTTCAGATCTGTCCACTGTGTAAACATGTACAATAAATTGCATTTTCTTTTATTTTTCTAGGCACAGCAGGTGACTTGAGGGGACAAATTCCTAGAAGACAGATTTGGAGGAGGAAAAAAATAAACTTTTATAATTAAGATTCTTTGTGGTTTCATGTTTGCATTTGAAGGGGGGGCAACAAGCTTGGTTACTCTAGCCGCAGTCTTCCAGAAGCAGCAGTTCTCGCCTCTAAAACGTCTTTGGATGAACGTGCCTAATCAGCTGCTGCTGCTGACCCACAATGCATTGCGCCACGGTCGCATCAGTTTAGCAAATCTTTAGTTTTCCCTTTTAGTTCACATCTAAAACATTCTTGTATTCGGTACCACACTTTTTGCCCGCACAGTAGCGCTTCAACAATAACCAGTAAGTCTGAGTAGATTTGCATGGGGACATCGCATTGTACTGAATAGATACGAACGCTAGACCCGGTTCGGGTAGCTAGGTTCATGACTTTCATGTTAGAGCTAGCATACAAATGTTTCGTCAGTAAAGGTCTAACACATTATTTTTTTTAACGTCATCTGCTAGAAAATGTCTTAGCACTTTGACCTGTCGCCCGGTTTAGATCGCATTAGCGAACAGCGCATTTTCTTCCCTTTTAAAACATGTTAAACATTTACGTGCAGACAAGCGGAAACCACGGTCAAGTTGCGGCTTCCGTCACAACATTACAGCTGAAGTTCTGACGTTCCACTTGGGAGTGTAAACACCATGTTTGAAGTTGATTTGATCAACCATGTAGTCTGAGGCACATGGGTGCTGCTACATCACAAAAATAAACTGAATGCTTTTCTTGAATAAACGCTGACGTGCATAAAAGTAAAGTAAAAGTTGTTTTTTAGCCTGAGCAAACGGAAAACTATATCTTTATATGGAATATATGCCATACTCTCATTGTATAACCAAATTCAGAATATTTTCCACTTAATTACTAAGATTTCAGGGGTTATTTCCTCATATTGCTCAGTCATACAATCGCAATACATTTAAAACTACCATAACCAAGCTATTGCGTGCACCAGCTGACTGCCCTGCAGCTCAATTTGCTCATATGACTTGTTAATCTGTCTTTCACCACACAAACCGCAGCAGAAGTCAGCCAGAAGGTGTGGTCTTTGTGCTCCTATAAAAAGCAAAGGTCAGGAGGGAAGGTACTCTTAGTCTTCTGGCTCTTCCACCCCTTAGGTTCTCCTGCTGCTGGCAAAGATGGCTCACCTCACAGAGCTTTTCAAGTATGTGGACGAACACCAGGACGTTTATGTGCAGGTAAGACGATTGTCCAGGATATCCTTGGCCACCTGTGTGATTTCATAATGGTCCTGCCAAGTAATCATTGTGCTGATGAGATCACAGCCAGTTATCTCTCTCGTTTGTCATTAAAACTGAGCCGCACTGTAACTCTCTCACTTTGAGTTAATGTGATTTAAATGCAAGAAAGTGAAATCATAGTTTCTCAACATACTTTTCCACTCTTCCATTAAATCTATGATTTATTCCATAATGTTTGAAACACAATGTTGAAGAATGATGTCATTTTTTCTCAGCGACTTCGTGAATGGGTGGCTGTCCAGAGTGTGTCTGCTTGGCCTGAGAAGCGTGGTGAGATCAAGAAAATGATGGAAATGGCAGCCAAAGACATTGAGAAGCTGGGAGGCACTGCAGAGCTGGTGGACATTGGCATGGAGAAGGTCAGAATCTGTGGAACACTCTTTGTACCGTTACTTTTTTTAAATTCATATTATATTTAGTCTACTGTTGTTAGCTATTATAAATGTAAAAATTAGTCTTTCTTTGCTTCCTGTTTGAAATGCAGCTTCACACTGGGGAGGAGATCCCCTTACCTCCTATTGTCCTGGGAAGTTTGGGGTCAGATCCAGCCAAGAAGACTGTGTGTATCTATGGCCACCTTGATGTCCAGCCGGCCAATATAGATGATGGCTGGGACACAGAGCCTTTCACTCTGGTGGAAAAAGATGGTAAAAAAAAACAAATTTTTTTGGGGCGGGGGGTTCATGATAACTCTAAAGTTGTTTGAATATGATCCAGAAAAAAATCCAAATGAAATAACTTCACTAGGGCTTGATTTACTAGAATGCTTTCTGAGAATGTAACAGGAGACAGAATACGATGAACTGCAGAGTTTAATTGTCCCAGTGTACTCTGCAGCGACTACTTTACTTTCTCTTTTGGCTTTGGACACTTTTAGTATCAAATTCCACTACAGTAATCAGACAGCATGTCCTGTAGCCAAGCCAAGATACAGTAAGAGGAACACAGAGAACAGTTTTAGAAAAGGGTAGTTTAACTGTGAAGTGAGACTATAATAGATAATAAAATTCAAACACTGTGCCACTTGGTCAAAGCTCAGACTTCTGCTATGATGACGAGACAATTTGTGTTTAATTTTTAATTATCTTGATTATTTAAATGTAACTTTGCGTTAAAATGCTCTTTAAACTTTTATCAGTTTTGTACGTGATCATATCACACTTAACTCCCAAAGCTCAAAGGTCTAAGTCTTCAAGTAGATTATGTTTAACCTGCACTGTTGTTTTTAAAGAGAATGATTAATGGCACTTCTCTATATTATGTTAATGCTTAATGCTTGATATTTGATTGACTGATAACTTACTTTATATCACAATAATCCAAATACTGCATCTTAGTTTTAAACTTTAAATTTTTAATTGGAGTACTTTAAATAACACTATGGCTGTGCTCTGTTGTATGTGAACCTCTCTAAACCCGGTATCCACGTGTAATATAGCAGCTTATTTTGTACTGTTGTACTCGACAGATAAAGCAGTTCAGGTCAGGACTGTATCAAGTTCATGTAATCATGTTGTTTAGCTACATGTGCATTTTATTTCTGATGACATCAGCACTACATACATTTTACCCTTTTCTTTTCATTAAGTGTTTAAATTTTTTTGCACAAGTGGTGTTTTTTTTATGGTGATTGTCAGCTGATGGAAAGTAGCACATTCACTTCCCCCTGACTCATTCCTGCCTGTTCAGCTCTTTTCTTGCTTGTGTCATGCTTTAGAGTTCTGTGATGTTCATTACAAATCAGAAAGCAATTACTTTCTTATATTCTTCTACTTTTACCATATATAATCTATTTGGCAGTACATCTACTCTGCTGGTCTAGACTTTCTCTAGATTATTAGATACATGTGCATCACACTTAAAGAATCTTTCCTTTTGTAGGTAAGCTTTATGGAAGAGGCTCTACTGATGACAAAGGTCCAGTTTTGGCCTGGTTCACAACTGCATTGAGGCCTATCAGAAGATTCAACAGGTAAAGTCACAATCACTTTCGTTTCTGCCTAAATGGCATTTCTGTGTTTTAACTGCAGAGTGGCGTGTCCTGCATAGAGATATCTGGACTATCCACATTGAACACATTGCAGCTTTTCTGGCTTATGGCCAATAGTACACATGCAATGTCTAGCTTTGCTATTATAATCATTCTCTGTGTTTTCCAAATAGATATGTTGAGTTCAGACTTGTTTGGTTTCAGTTTAACTTTGTACTGGTCTTTGGGTGTTTTTTAACTTGTTAACTGTTTAAGTTTTAACTGCTGGACCAGCTGCTATTATCATAGCAGCAGCTATGATTCATCAGTCAGCATTATCATATTAACTAATTAAATATTACTTACTGCTGTTGAATTATTGATATATCAATGTTTACTAATCTTCACGATGCAGGCACTTCCTATCAACATCAAATTCTGCTTTGAGGGGATGGAGGAATCTGGATCCGAAGGCCTGGATGAGCTGGTATTTTCTCGAAAAGACACCTTCTTAAAAGATGTGGACTATGTCTGGCATCTCTGACAACTACTGGCTGGGCAAGACCAAACCATGCATCACCTACGGTCTGAGAGGAATCTGCTACTTCTTTATTGAGGTTTGAGTCTGATCGTAGCTTAACTGTCAAAAAACAACCTCATTCTACTGCAAAAAATAAACTCTATATAATATGTATTCTTTTACTTTCTCTTTGTGATTTTGTTTTTTCATACAGCACATTAAATTTCTGATTTATTCCTAACTTTCAGGTGGAGTGTTCAGAGAAGGATCTACATTCAGGGGTGTTTGGCGGTTCTGTTCATGAAGCCATGACAGACCTCATTGCACTTATGGGCAAGTAAACTTCATGAGAGTTGATACTTTCATGAAACTTGTTTGGATCGAGGTTCGAGTCATAATTTTATTTATCTTGTAAATGTATTTTTGTTACTTTGTTAACAGGATCCCTGGTGGATAGAAAGGGGAAGATTTTGGTTCCTGGGATATATGAAAGTGTAGCCCCTCTGACAGAAGATGAGAAAAAGCTCTATGAGAAGATTGAGTTTGACCTGGAGGAATACTGTAAAGATGTTGGAGTCGAACAACTGCTGCATGATACAAAGGCAAGGAACTAATGACTGCTCTGGGATACAGCAATAGTAATTTTTCTTGTTTATATTATATTGCTTCTATCTTATTATATTTTTTTATTTTAGGAGCAAATTCTAATGCACCGCTGGAGGTACCCATCTCTTTCTCTTCATGGCATTGAGGGAGCTTTCTCTGAAGCAGGGGCCAAGACTGTCATTCCCCGCAAGGTCAATGGCAAGTTCTCCATCCGCCTCGTCCCGGACATGGACCCCAAAGTTGTGGAGAAGCAGGTACAACCTAAAATAATAAAACCTACTAAGGATATATTGTATTGTGTCATGACAGACAGAATTTCAAGGTAATGTGTTACATTTGTGCTCACTCCCACTAACAGTAAAGTTATTGAATAATTTATAGGTTATTGAGTATCTGCAGAAGAAGTTTGCCGAACTGGGAAGCCCCAACAAACTGAAAGTGTACATGGGCCATGGAGCCAGGGCCTGGGTCTCTGACTTCAACCACCCGCACTATATGGCTGGTCGAAAAGCCATGAAGACAGGTAGAAAGACCAAATGACAGAATACAGACAGAATTGGATGTCTTTAAGGACAAGAATATGATCCCTTAGAATATAGATAAACATTTAACATTTAAGTAAAAATATATTTATTTGTTTTTCTGAAGAAACCAATGCACTCATTTCGCATTCTGACTGTTCTTTGTCTGTGTTATAGTATTTGGTGTGGAGCCTGATCTAACCCGGGAGGGTGGAAGCATCCCTGTCACTCTGACTTTCCAGGAGGCCACAGGACGTAATGTGATGCTGCTTCCTGTTGGATCCTCTGACGATGGAGCTCATTCCCAGAATGAGAAAATCAATCGGTATGTCTGTCCCGGTTTAAACTATTATTTCACCTTTATCCCTGTGATTGAAAAGAGTAAGGGTATTCAGTCTGCAGGAAAGATTGTTTAAAGGCTCTGGACTCTTTGTGTCTTCAGTTTCTTGTATCTTGATGGAGTCCATTCTGATTTATTTTTTTCTACATTTCAGATCCAACTACATTGAGGGAATCAAGATGCTTGGTGCATATATTCATGAGGTTTCCCAACTGGAATAAACTGACATGTCACCAATAACTATCGTGTCCATCTTCACAATTAGAGCCATACCATTTTTGGTTTGATGATCAATGGTTTTCTATTTACTGCCTCATAATAAAAATAGTTTTTCTTTCTTACTACTGTTGTCCTGGTATTCATTTCTACAGTTCTTCTTCAGTTTTGTTATTTCATAACTTCAATTATCTACTCTACTCAAGTGCTGAGTGACAAATACTAAGGACTGTAAGGCTATTTTTATACCCATGATAAAAATAAATAAAGAAGAAATCTGTTATATAATTTGTGTTTTAATTGATGAATAATAATTTAATAGTTGACTGTATTTGTATTTACAGTCTACATCTAGCAATAATTTTAATTCAATGCATTGGAAATAGTAAAAAAAGTAAAATCGTTCTGCATAAGAAATTTGTCCTCGTGCAGTCTAACTGCAATCAAGCCCTAGCCCTTTAAAGGAGGAGGCGGCGTGTATAGCCGGCAGGGAGAAATCAGGTATTTGGTTTTAACACCATCAAGAAGAGAAACATTACATAATCTGAAGTGATCCACAACAATTGATCATTATTTTAAGCGTTTATCGTTTTTTGTTTTAGAAAAACCTGTTTCCACTGCAATCTAAGTCCCTTTCAAACTGTAAGGGCAACTTTGTGAGATGGGGGATAAAGAACGGAACCTGGCAACACTAGCTGTCACTTTCCGGCGCGGGAAAATCGTAAACAACACAGCGGAAAGCGGTATGTTGAAGCCACCCAGTGTTATACACAGCTTCAGCAACGCTTACATTTCTAGTAATTTTGATTATAGCACAGAAAAGCTAAGTATCACACGTTTAATGAAGACACTTCAGCAGGCGCTTCCGCTGCTAAAACCTGACACGTCAGTAAGCTAGCTTTCCACTTTATGCATCCTTCGCCTGAAGTTTTAGCTCATTGTTTATTTTCACTATATGGAGTTTGAGTAGCATTAAAGCTGGCAGATATTCCTCTTACCTTATGACCCCGCCGTCTTCATGGATCGCTACAACGAGGTGAAGCTTTTGCTAAAAAGCTGGGAGCAAAAGTTTGCCCAACAGCACCGGAGGAAACCAGACAAGGTGATTTTAATATTAGCACATGAGCTAAAGTTGAATAGCTGCTGCTGAAGTGAATAACGTCATATTTTTTATTCTTCTAGTGTTCATTTTTTATTTTATCAATATCTTTAATATGTATATAACGAATTAACATTTCCAGGACGACATTGACCAGGCTCCAGAAGAGACCAGAAGTAAGTACGGGTGAATAATTGCTGTATATCTAATCATCTGTTTAGAGCCAGATGAAGAGTCACTGTCTGTCTTCCAGAGCTGTATAAAGAATACCGCAGTTTGAAACAGGCCAAAGAGAACAGCAGCAATGATGCAGATGGTAAAGCTCCGGACAGCACAGGACAGAAGGTACTCAATAAAGATGTGTTTTACTGTGCTGCATCAGCACAGGCATGTTTTAACTTGATATGATTGAGTTGCTGTGCCATGAATCTGAATTATAAGAGATTCTCCTGTTGATGTGACTTTCTTAGTTGTTCTCTTCTATCGTTACTCCTTTATGATTCATCAGTCTTTAATCCATGCATTCATTTTATTTCATTCAATTCATTTGTTCTGTCTAAATGTTTAGGAGTCAGACTGCTGGGGTGCTCATCTCAATCGCACTTCGATGCCAGCGTCTTCTCCCAGACTGACGTCCGAGGACAGAGACAGTCTTAAGGCCTCTGCTCAGTATTATGGCCTAAAGCTTAAAAGCAACCTGACTGCATTCTGTAAGGTGAATAATTTGTAAGAAAGAGAGAAGAACTGCACTGATTTGCTTAGTCTGTATGCTTGGATGAACAGTTAGGCATGTCACACCCTAGTAACCCTTTTATTTTTCTAGGAGAGACCTTCCACACTCAAAAAATCATCTCTTTCGAAGCGGGTGCCCTTAAACTCCTTGAAGCAGACTAAAGAAACAAACAGCCCAGTTTCTGTTGCGGTCACTGCTAAAATAAGTTGCCCTGAAGCTAGTCCCTTCTCACCAAGGTACCTGACTTAAGTTAGTATATTATATATGTATGTAGTTATGTATAGTATAGATGTATGAATATATATACTTAACTAAAAAAAGGGTACATTTGCTCTCCTTCATTTTGAATGCCCAACCCCATGCCAGATAGTCATTTAAATATTTACGAATATAATGACATGTAATTACAGCTGTTCTCATATTTACAGAGCTAAAATTTGCCTGGGGTCCCTGGCTTCAAAAACACAACAATATGTGGAACCAGAAGAACCATTTGAACCTTTCAGAGAGTCAGGTGATGACCCTGTAGGTGTTTGCAAGTAGGTGCCATGGCATTAACAAAAGTGCTGATGACTCAGAGTTAGGCAGTAGTTTCAATTCAATTCAGTCTCCAGCCTTATCATACATGCCCCCTTTGAGTAGAGTAGGAGCCTCAACAGGTGATGGAGGAACCAGTGCAATGTTAAATGAAAACATAGCACATTCAGGAGACATAAAAGAAAACACTAAAACATTAGCTGCTTTTTATAGGGAAAATGGTTCTGCAGGTTCCTCATCTGTGATGCGAGGAAGCACACCGTTTATTGGAGGTTTCAGTGGAGGCAAAGGTATAGGTGGAAGGCCATCCTCTGCTAGCCGGCTGAGTTTGGTTGATAAGAAGTGGTTAGAGAGATGTCAGGTTTTTGGGGAGATGGCAGCAGAAGAGAAGCCTGGAGCAGGCAACAAACGTACAGACATAGAGAAAGGAGACGAAGAAGAACGTGGAGACGAAACTAAAGGGAGCGAAATGAACGATCAAATAGAACGTGCTGGAGAAAAAAATGGGGCAGTAGACTTAGAAAGAGGTGAATGTGATAGGAGCATTACTGATGACAAAGTAGGCAACAATAACATAACAACTCAGCAACCCATTAAAAAAGGTAAAGGAAGGCGGGAAGATAAAGAGAAAAGGAGGGGAGGAGAGGACATGGAGACAGGGCTGATGCCACCTCCAACATCAGAAGATGAGGGTCAGACTAGTCCAAAGTCCAAAGTTATAAAAAAGAGAGGGAAGAAAAGGCAGAGGGAAGGCGAGGACATAGATGGAGAGGCCAGAGAAGAGGGAGCCGTGAAAAAGAAGCGGAGGAATGGCAAAAAAAAAGAGGAAAGCTGTGATGTGAACCACAGCCCTGCTAAAGAAGGAGGGAAAAAAAGAAGAGGCAAGAAAAAGAAGGATGATGAAGATGATGGAGAAGAAGAGAAAAAAGTCAAGGAACCAATAAAGGTTGGGAGCAGACTTTATCTCTCCAAGTACAGACCACTCTGTACAATTTTTCATTATTTAGTAAAAGTACATTAAATGAATATAGGTATAATTTATTCCATTATTTCTTTCAAGGTGCCCCAGGAAAACCTGTTAGGAGAACTTGAAGAGGAGTTTGTAACAAAGAGAATGTGTCAAACCCAGCCTATCAGAGCCAGGTAGGACCTTTCCTTTACCTAAAATGTCCCTACAGGATCTGTAGATCCTACAGCATCAGCAGATGGGATAACGATTTTTATTCTTAAAGGAACATGAAAGGCACGGAGGGTAACTATGTAAAAATAAACCTGAAGAAGAAGTCTCACGTCAAAGGATATGCACTAAGAGGGGTTGGACTCCGCAAACAGGTACAGTACGGTGTGTGCACATGTCTGACATACTGATGTGTTCACATCAACTTCACGTGATTGTGTTTCTGTATATTAGCTGTACATGCAGAAGTTCCAGCTGAAGGGCGAACGTTTTGGTGGAGGTGGTGGATATTTTGGCCGAGGACGAAGAGGAGGCTTCAGAGGGGGGTTCAGTCGACAGGGCGACACCTGCTACAAGTGTGGAGGGACTGGACACTGGGCCATCGACTGCAAGGGGCGAGGTAATACAGAGTCACCCACATGAACAGTGTCTGATGTTTCTGTGTGAGAAAATAATAAATATCCTGTCTATTACGGTTCTCTGTTTAGTAGCCCCTCCACCTCCTGTTGCTGATGACCAGCCTGTTGAAGAGGAGGCTTTTGAGCTGCCGACTCTGGAGGAGGTCGCCAGGGCAACAGGGACACTGCGATCTCAGCCACTGGGTAATTCTTTCCCTTTAGCAAAAATAAAACTTTATGCAATTTTAGGACGTGATAAAAGTAATACCATGTATTTTTGTGTTTCAGTGTCATCTCCCAGTGTCAAAGATGAGCAGCAGCACCAAGAAAATGAAGCAGACCTTAAGCGCAAAGATGAAGTTTTGCTGAATGTGATTCGTCCTGACTATGAACGGCCTCCACCCCCGCCACCCATGGAACCACTTTATTGTCTTACCGAAGATGGGAAAGTTCAGGGTAAATAGAAACCAAACAGTGTAAAGTGTGATGTAAACATGGGAACAAAAATTTAGTTGAGCTCAAAATGCTTTGCTTGATAATTTATTTACAGAAACGCCCTCTGAGGTGATTGCAGCTCTGAGAGACCTTGGCTATCAGTCATTCAGGCCCGGACAGGAGGAGGCGATCATGAGGATCCTCTCAGGCACGTACACACAAAACTCACAGTCACAGTCTGTATGTTTTTATATTCCTATATTAATCTGTGCTTTGTTCCTTCCTTTTGTCTTCAGGTCTCTCTACTCTGGTAGTGCTGTCTACAGGGATGGGTAAATCGTTGTGTTATCAGCTCCCAGCCTACCTTTATGCTCAGCGATCAAAATGCATCACTTTGGTCATTTCTCCTCTTGTATCACTAATGGATGATCAGGTAATCAAGACTTAACAAGATGAAATCAGCCATCTGTTTGTTATCACTAATCACTGAATACATAGGAAAGCAACGAAAATACATCATCAATTACTATGAAATTATGTCGTTAACAGTTTTTTTTGTGTCTCCAGCTGTCTGGTCTGCCAGCAGGGTTGAAGGCAGCCTGCATACACTCCAACATGACGATGAAACAGAGAGAAGCTGCGATAGAAAAGGTGACACATATAACAGTGTAATGCTAATCTGCTGATAACACAAATATCAGCAGATTAGCAAGATCAGAAAAGGGCAAATTATCCAGAAGGTCTTGAAGTAGTTGACAGTCTCATGTTTTAATCACTTTAGTAGCTGAGCTTTTAGATTATCACTACTTTAAGCCATGTTGTTTTAGCTTATGTCCTATGTTTCTCCAGGTGAAGTCAGGTCAGGTTTGCGTGCTGCTCCTCTCTCCTGAGGCTCTGGTAGGTGGAGGTGGTTCAGGGTCAGGGTGTCTTCCCTCAGCTCAAGAGCTTCCTCCTGTGGCCTTCGCTTGTATAGACGAAGCTCACTGCGTCTCTGAGTGGTCACATAACTTTAGACCCTGCTACCTGAGGCTTTGTAAGGTGAGTTAATCACTGAAGGATTGAAATTACTGTAGTACAAGCATGCCATTGTTTAAAACTAAAGTAATAGCTGCTTATGCCGCTATTTAGTAATTGTGGTATGAGTAGTGATTTTACAGAAGATATTGTACCTATTTGTGTTTGTAGGTGCTAAGGGAACGTTTGGGAGTGCAGTGCTTGCTGGGACTTACTGCTACAGCCACACTGTCCACTGCTCTGGACATTGCTCGGCATCTGGACATCACTGATCAAGACGGCATTGCAGTTTCGTTCTGCAGCGGTGCCTCCTAACCTGCATTTGTCTGTGTCTATGGACAGAGAGAAGGATCAGGTGTGATGATTCCCTGGAGTCTTTCCTGTTCTTTAATAACAGTTACGTCCACCTGCACATCTTCACAGTCTTCTCTCTCTGTTTTTGAAGGCTTTAGTGTCCCTGCTGAAAGGTGATCGTTTCGGTTGTCTGGATTCCATCATTGTCTACTGCACCAGAAGGGAGGAGACCGTCCGTGTTGCAGCGCTGCTCAGGACGTGCCTGCAGGGTGTGCTGGTGAAAGAAAACAAACACCGAAGCAGCCAGACTCAAGACAACCCAGTAGGACAGAGAAAGAAAGATCTGGGTAAGAAGAATTAAAGAATAGAAATAAATGCGGTCTTGTTTATTTACTGCGGTCCTAATAACATCAATTCACAGCAAGGAAGAAGATTCGCAAGCCACTGAAGTGGCAGGCTGAGTCGTACCATGCCGGGTTGTCAGCGTCGGAGCGCCGTCGTGTCCAGAACAACTTCATGTGTGGGGAGTTGAGAATCGTTGTGGCGACGGTGGCGTTTGGCATGGGCCTCGATAAATCGGATGTGCGTGGCATCATCCACTATAACATGCCAAAGGTATGGTGTAGTTCCTGATGATGAATAATTAATATCGTCTTAAGGTGTTTATCACCCATAGCATTGTCATAATTGCACTAATAGTGAGTGTCTTCCAGAGCTTTGAGAGCTACGTTCAGGAGATTGGAAGAGCAGGTAGAGATGGAGAACCTGCACACTGTCACCTCTTCCTCGACCCTGAGGTGAAACTTCAAACATTTCTGTGTCTAAATTGGCAGATAACTGAAAACACAATATTTGTTATTTTCCCAGTTTATGTGTAAATCTCATATGCACTTGGACTTTCACTTACCAAGCAGTTAATTTGCTGTGTTTGTATGTAGGGCGGGGACCTCCACGAGCTTCGGCGTCACATCTACGCAGACACTGTGGACTACTACACAGTTAAGAGGCTGGCACAGAAAGTTTTCCCTCCATGCAAGTGTAAACAGATACACCAGAGACAGCAGGAGCTCTTCAAGGAGGTTGAAGACTCCGAGCTGCTGGAGATGATGGAAATGTGTGACGAGACGGACAGTCTGAACCCGGACTTTCAGCAGCAGATCGTGACGGGGGACAAAACACATGCTGCTGCTGCTGTACAGGTAAATAATTGGGAATGTTCAACCATTTCTCCTTTAGCACAGTAAATGACATTTATAATAAAAATAAACCTTTAACAAAGACAACCAGCATTTCTTTGGGTAATAGTGTTTATCTGCCTGTATTCTCTGCCAGGAGACATCATGTCTTGATGTAGTGGAGGTGTCCTGCCAAGAAGATGAGAATGGAAAAAAGGAAAACAAGGAACAGGTAGCTGTCAGAAGTCAGGATATGGAGGCGAAGGCAGAGGACAACTGGCTGAGAGATCATGAGGAGGAGATCAGTGATTGGCCCGCAGAGCGAGTGTGTCACACTCACGAAAGAGCAATTCCCATCCAGCACACTGTCGAGGCTCTGGACATCACAGAAGAAGGTAAGGACACATAGTTCAGTGAGTAAAATGACATTCATATGATGGTGGGCAGGTAGGAACAGTCTGTTCAGTCTGACGACATTCACATACATTTGTATTGACAAAGACAAGTTGGGTGAAGTGTTCTTTATTCATAGATTACCACAGATTTGAGTGTGATTGCATTAGGGTAAGTGGTGTTGGGTTAAAAAGTATCCTCTTTCTGTGTGTCTATTTTTAGGGGTGGAGACACTGCTCTGTTACCTGGAGCTGCATCCACAGCGCTTTGTCGAACTCCTCCACCCCACCATGTCTGTGTGTAAAGTCAGCTGCTATGATGGACCGAAGCAGCTCCAGAAAATCACTAAAATGTATGAAATGCTTGTCTTTATAGCAAGTTGGATTTGAGAGCACTGTGTGCATCAGTTTGTGTCTTTGCTTTCATAAAGATCTACTCAGTGAATTAATATTGTCATATGGCACCGTTCCAATTGTCCAGGTTTGTTTTATTCACGCCTTTTCTTCACCACAGTTGTCCTCCAGTTGCTGTAGTCCTGGCCAGGAAGCGCATGGCAGGTGAGCGAGTGGAGACGTGCGATCAGCTGGAGTTTGATGTTGTCGAGGTGGCTGACACTATGGGATGGCAGCTCCCGGTGGTGAAGAGAGGACTCAGACAGTTGCAGTGGAGCA
Organism: Betta splendens; assembly: GCF_900634795.4. Classification (NCBI taxonomy): domain Eukaryota; kingdom Metazoa; phylum Chordata; class Actinopteri; order Anabantiformes; family Osphronemidae; genus Betta; species Betta splendens. The sequence continues at coordinate 11,120,116 of NC_040891.2, read as the reverse complement.
CTGACAGAGGTTTGATTGTGTTTTAACGTGTAAAACCGCTAACATCATTAACAATTACTGAAGTGTACAGACATGATTTGCACAATGCAGTCATGACTCAATAAAAAATAAAAAAAGAACAGTATCTATACTTAAACCATCAATACACAAGGTAAATGCTCTAGTTACTAATGGCCAAACTAGTGGCCATGAAATAATGAAGGAGACAACAAGGAATCTTCTGTATTTCAGGAGGTGGACGGAGCGGTGTCCTTGTCGAGTTCTCCTCCCCGTCCTTCTACTTCCGTTCCTATGGCGACCTCAGTGATGAGGAGATGGACAGAGTGTGTCAGTTCCTCCATAATAGAGTACAGGACCAAGAGAGAACGCAGCTCTACCAGCTGACTGCCTGCTTTAAGGCATTCAAGAGGTTCACGTCTTTTTAAAGTTGATCATCTTGCTGATTTTCTAATTGTCTCATGTGTCTGCATCCATTTCTCCATTTTAGCATATGTTGTTAGTTTCTTCTGTGTGTGTCTCTCTGTATTTGCTGTCTTTACCCTGACAGTGTGTGAATCTGTTTCTGTTGGTTTGCAGTGTTGCCTTTCAGAGCGTGTTGTCCTGCGTAGATGATTTGGATGAGAGTCGCAGTCTGCAGCTGAAAAGCCTTCTCTCTGAGTACTTTGACAAAAGGCGCAACAGAGACAAAACACTCAAACCAGCGGATATTGAGGAACTCGACAAGTATAAGGTTGAACGTGCATGATGGCAACTGTGGGATAGTGGTGGATTTGTGCTGTCGTTCTTTTAGTAACACTTGTGTATTTGGCTTGTAGCTGTTGGACTGGGAACATCAGATCAGAGCAGACATCAGAAGTTTTCTTTCAACTCGAAGTGATGAGAAGTTTTCTGGAAGAGCTGTAGCCAGAATCCTGCATGGCATTGGTGAGTGAGCACAACAAGTCAGCTCAGAATTTCCCTCTAGGTGGTGAACTGCAAATTCAAACCTGCACTATCACTCACAGCCTCCAGAGGGAGCTATAGGATCAATGGAAAAGATGGGATACTTTTTTCAGTTTAGATTTTATGTATTTTGGCAAAATAACTAACATTATCTTATTCCTAAAGGTTTTCTGAACCAAGCCAAATGTACGTTTACATCTATGTCTCAGTGAAGGATTTGCTGTGTTTTTCAGGCAGCCCATGTTTTCCTGCTCAGATATACGGCAGAGACAGACGCTTCTGGAGGAAGTACATCCAGTTTGACTTCAACCAGCTCATCAGACTGGCCACGCAGGAGATCATTCACTTCAAGTGACCGGACACGTTTGCCATGCGTGTTCACACTTGAATCAGCAAATGTGTGTTTTGAAGAGTTTTGTATCGTTCTTATTCCTTTTTGTTAAATCATTTATATTTAACTGAAATGTTTTTTACATATAGATGATTTATTTTAGATACTAAAATAAATAAAGTCATTCTATTTTTCTAGTCTGGTCTTTCAGGGACTTTATTTAAAACATTTTAGAAACGTGTCACCATAAGATGATTTTTTGTATTTGTGTGAAAGTTAACTTAAAGTTACCTCTTTTTCCTCAGAGATAGTGATTCTGGTTTGTGCGCTTTCTCAAAGCTGTTGCACATCACAGAAAAGTCCTGACCCAGAAAATGAATCGGTATGAGGAAGCAAAAACAGAAGAATGAGTTCAGAACTGGGATTTCTTTTTGTCCTCCTCCTCTTCTGTGTCACAGTCAACGAAACGACTGGGAAACATTTGATAAGAATGCAAATATTGATTTGTTCTCACTGACATGATCCTGTTTGTCTAATACTGTCAAACATTTTCTCAGCTTTATCAGATACACATGGACCATATGACTCATACAGTAACTCTAACACCAATTAATCATTCAATCACCATTAACAAGCAAGTAAATACTGTTAACTTGTTTCTAAAATCTCAATCTGGAGGAGCGTGTGACATGGGAGCGTCCACCAACCAAGGAAACTGAGCTGTGCTAACATTCAGGATGAGAACTTGGTCCACAGCTCAACTAGCAGCCTGAGCCTCTGTGCTTCTGTGGACTCTGGCTTCTACGTGTCTGCTTTAACTGATACACTGTTACTGTAACAAGTCAAGTAATGTCTCCAGTGAGCAATTGTCCATGTCTCATACAGTCAGGTCAACTTTTTCAGGAAGTCAAAGAAGAGTGTTGGCACTGATCGATTCAGAGTTAACAGCCGCCCAAGGCGATGTCTGTGGCATCATTTGATTCATGTCTGTGCTCTGGCTTTCTCCCACAGTCTAAAGACATGCACTTAGGTTAATGATAACACCTATTATCTCCACATAATAACAGTTATTGAGTTAGACACTAACTGCACTGTAGGTGCAGATGACACTGTTTCATCTTCCTAACCCTGAAATCCTGACACCTGTAATGTGTCACTGATATAAAGTAACATGTCTTTGGTTTATCTCGTCTCCCTCATAATTTACCTGTGAAATCTGATCATATGAGCTATACTGACAGTGTATGAGGAGCTCAAAAGTCCAAATGATCAAATACTGTTCTGAAAATAGCATTACAAGGTACAAGATGTGACTTTATGGAGTCATAAAACGTTTTTTTTTTAATTCTTGCCAACTGGAGTCACAGTAATCAGTGTTGTCATTAGAGGGATGTTGGTCATGATTGTGGCTCCACATACAGTAAACTGTACTTATTCTGTTGTTGGCAGTGGTGCACACACTGTAAGTAGCTAAAGCAAAGTCAGAGTAGGACGACAGCCCTGCAATAAATCCATGGAGGTGAGGATAGTTCATTCCTCTGTTCGCACCGTTTATATAACCTTGTATCTAATAAACTGCAAACTATGTGTATATACTGCTGAGGTCCTCTGTGTGGTGAGTTGTCCCTGGACTCTGGACATAACCAGTAAGACCAGAAGATTAGATGGGACTAATAAAAAGGGAGTTTACCTGCTTTCCTCTGCGCCGCCAGTCTGATTCGCATAATGATTATTAACCTAAGAGATGAGCCCTGCCTTCAATTTCTGGATTTGAAACCTTTGTAGGGAATAAACTAGTCTTAGTTTAGTGGAATAGAAACTTGGAGTTGTTCACTGAAGTAAAACCATGTCAAGATAAAAATTAAATTAAGGCAACTATGAAATCAATCTTTACAATAATTAGTTTTACAGACTGTTTTAAAAAGAAAAAAACACACAGGTGAACTGAGCTGCGATCAGAGACGGGACCAGGCAAGAAACACAACCACAACAGCTGATGACTGTGAAGAAAACAACCGTCAATATTACTCTGAAACATATGAACTTTATTTGTTTTCCAAGAGAAAAATACAAAAAATATAGCATCCTACCATAACATATAGAAACAAGATAAATCTTTGTCACATCTGATAGTGAGTTTAATAATAAACTTCAGGAACGGGAGCACGAAAAAGCACAAAGGCAACAAACCTGTACAAAGCTATAACTAAGTGTAAGAATAAATCAAGAGGGAAAACAAAAAAATGCACATTTGTAAGTTGTGTGATGGCACAAACCTGCACTGGTCTTCAGTGGACTTTCAGCAGTGCTTCTAATCTACCTGTTAAGTAACCTGTGTCTGTAAAAGTGAGTGAAGGTTAAGTGTTTGTGTGCGCCATAAAAAGTCAGATGGTGTCAAACAGCCAGTGTCAGCAGACGATGAATGACCCAAATGTATTCATATAGAACTAGAATTTATTTATTTAATTGCTATTTTCAGCTGCATTAATAACCTTCATAGTTTATAGGAAGGTGAAGGTGAATTCTCAGAATATGAGATAACGATGGATAATAATTACATGATAGTTCATGTCGTGGTGTCGTCTGCAGCTCAAAAGCTGATCCGCTCTTCGTAAAGAGCCAGAACCAGCAGGATGCCCCATCCCAGCAGGAGGCCCACGTTCTGCAGCAGAAACATCAGCCAGGGCCTGTGGTTGCTGACGTGCACCATGGTGGGGAGCTGCACACAGAAGGGGGGGGGGGTGAGAGCCAAGCCGGGCTAACGTCTGCGATCAGCTGGGCAGCCACTCACCATGTCGGCCAGGCCCACGTACAGGAAGAGCCCCGCGGCCACGGCGCCGATCCAGTGCTGCGCCGCGGCGTCCGTGGCCACGCTCAGCGCGATGTACAGGCCCACGAACGACGTCATGGCGCTGGCCACGTTCAGGAGCAGCGCCCGCCGGACCGGCACGCCGCTGTGGAGCAGGATGGCGAAGTCGCCTGGAGGGGAGAGGGGGGGTGAGACGTGCACGGCCAACGGGCGGAGCAGGTGGTGGTGGACTCGTACCCAGCTCGTGGGGCAGCTCGTGGCACAGCACCGCCAGCGACGTGGCCAGGCCCGACCGCCACGACAGCGAGAAGGCGGCGCCCATCGCCAGGCCGTCGGCGAAGTTGTGGATGCCGTCACCGAGCGTGATCATGACGGGAAGCAGACGCTGCTCTGCACAGACGGCACCAAGCGGCGGTTAGTGGCGCCGAGCCGACGCGCTAATTACCACCGTCTGATGAGGTCGCGCGCGCGTGGGGGAGGCGGGTGACTCACGTCTGGTCCGCTTCTTTGACCCCCGTTGTTCCTCCTCGTCTTCATCAGCGACCTGAAATGTTAAAAATAAATATCTTCACTGGTTCCTGCCGCCGCCGCCTGACTCCATGACCTCTTCACGCCTCTCACCAGGTCCGCTTTGGACGCCGTCTGGTCCCTTTGCTTCTTCTCCTGTTGGTACATCTCTAAAACCTTCCCGTGGTCACAGTGATGAGGCTCTGACTCCTCCTGAAAAGAACAGAGCGAGTCAGCGCGCGCTGGAACGCGTGACGAGTCACAGTCAGTCAGTTCGTTCGTTACCGCGTGGTGGTGTTGATCGCGAAGGCTGTTTTTATATGTGACGATGGAGAAAACGGTCTCCATCAGGTAAAAGTAGTAAATCCCAGACATCACAACCAGCATCTTGTAGATGTAATCGGGTATTTCCGGCTGCTCTCGGCCGCCGCCGCCGCCGTCCGCGTGACCGTGCAAACCTAGAAACTGTCCACGGACACAGATGGGTCAGAACCAGTGAGCGCGCGACCCGCGGTGTCGCATGAGCCGGACGAACGTCTCACAGCCGGCAGCAGGTGCAGCAGCGCGTCGCCGGTCAGCGAGCCCACGGCCAGACTGATGCAGAACTGGACACACAGCTGGAACGCGCCGGTGCAGGACGTGCAGAGCAGCAGCACGATGCCGAACATGGACACCAGCGTGATGACGGCGTTGGCGATGGTGGCGTAGACGTACCCTGCAAGCAAGCGCACCGGCGACAGGCCGATTAGAGACGGGCGGGAAAGAGGGGCTCGGCGCCGCTGCGGCCCGGTTCTGGCGTACTCTCAGTCCTGGTGAGTCCGTCCGGCAGCGCGGGCTCGGCGGCGCCGGCGCAGGCTCCGCCCAGGATCTGCTGGACGAAGGCGGGGCTGAGCCGAGCGGCGGCGGCCCGACCCAGACCCGAGGAGCGCTTGTCCACCAGACCGTGGATCCGGAGCAGCTCTTCAGCCGAGAAACAGCGCTGGGTGAGAGGGGAGGAAGGCGATTCACCGTCAGAATGAGCCCAACTGGGTTGGTACATGATGCTCCAGCGTCTCAGTGCGTTCGGTACCTGAGCCCAGGTGCTGTTTTCTCTGACATTGTGATGAGACGACTCATCACTCTGATGCTCATGGTCATGATTTTCCTCCGAGTCGGGTCCAATGTTCAGAGTCCTCATAAAAGTCCTCAATTCTATATAATGAAAAGGAAGTCATGCGTTTCATTCACGATTTGGTTGATGCATCATGTGTTGGTGCAGGGTGTTTACCCTCCACAGTGAAGTTCTCTGAGCCCAGTCGGGCCATGATGTCGTCCAGGAAGAAGCTCTCGTCGGGCAGAGGCCGGCTGACGAAGCAGTCGCCGCGCAGAGCGCGATACAGGACGGAGCCCAACGCGGCCCCAGCGTCCGGCGTCCGCTCTCCTGGTGCGCTGACCTCTGTCATGATGTCACTGGCTGTTACACAGCTCTGGTTGCCATGGAGATAAGCGAGGAGATGAAGTGTGCCGTTAAGTCATAGCGTCGTCTTTTCTCAATAACGCGAGTTAAATACTATCATGATGAAACCTGGATGTAGGACCAGTAGAAAGCATTGGACGATGAAGCAGGAAGCGCCTGTTGCTGGAGTCTGAGACTCACCTCATTCAGGGCTGGTTCGTAGTGTCTATCAAGCTCCTGCAGCAGAACCTCCAAGCCATCAACATCCATGTGTCGGTGGTCCTGACGGGTGATGGAGTCCAGCAGCTGCCGGGCCTCGGCTCCCCACCTCCCCCGGCCGATGGCGCTGCACACCAGCTCCGGAGAGGAGAGGTAGAGCAAGCAGCCGGCGGCGAAGGACGGGAACGTGGGCGCGCTGATGCTGATGTTTCCTCCATCCTGATCCTGAACGTCGATCAGCTGGTGAACGGCTCCTGTCAGATTACACTACGGACCCAGACGTCGGAACAGACACACGCAGATAAAGGTGGGTACAGCATGTGTATGTTACTAATAAAGTCACATCATGACAGTTGTCGTCTGTTTCTAAGTTACACTCATCGTTCATATGAAACAAACTCTAACTGGGTTTTACTAACAGCTTGTTTCATTGTTGTTTCTTTAATTATGACTGAATGGGGTTTATCTCATGACTGGGCCATTTACAATAAAAGCCTTTGTCTCTGCTGAAAACTATCACTAAAGAACTGAAATGACTGCAACAATACTATTAATATAAACCACAGTAATAATAATAATAATATTATCATAAATGAATAAATAAATAAAACAAACATATTTTGAATTCTCTTTTGCAACTTTCTTATTAAATTACACATACATACATTATCACACAATGTTTATTCTCTCTGACCGTAAACCTAAATTCATATATTTATATTTTATACTTTAGTGACACCTGCAGTGTAACTTAAAATTCGACAGGACGTCACACGAGTACAGTGAGTTTATTTTATACACAGCAAAAGTCATCATTACGCATCATTAAGTAATGGCGAATCCATGTGTGCGGGCAACATGAAAGATCAGCTTCATACTTTTAATAATAAATATAAATGACTAAAATAAATAAATAGAGAAATAAATGAAGAAGTTGTGACAAACGCGCTTTTAGGATGTTAGGGATTTGAAAAGCAAAACAATATTCAAATGTTGCGTAAAAACAACATTTAAATAAAGGATGATAAATAAGAAAACTTTGTGAATAAAAGTAGACCCATTCATTTTTAAATCAACTCTTAGGTTAATTGCGCAACCGCTTTTGGACCTCGACCCGCTCCTCCGGCACCCGCAGTTTGCCACCCGGCTCTCGCGCGGCCGTCGAGCTCGCCTAATAAAACTTACCTTTTCACACGACACTGCGCCGCATTGCACACGTTGCTCCAGTGTATTAAAGAGGGAGCGGACGGAGGCTCCGGCCAGAGGATGCTGTCCTGGAGACGCGATGCTGCCGACTGCTTCCTGCGCGGCCGCGGAACCAGAACCAGAACCGAACCGGCCCGAGTGGGCGAACAGGGACAGGAGCAGCAGCGCCGAGACGAACATCTTCAAGCTTCCTTCACCCCACGTCATTTACGCACCAAAGGCTGCTTAGATGAACTAGAGGAGGCGCCGGAGGCTGGAGCAGAACCAGTGTATTTCTACAGACACATGGAACCTCTCAGGGCTCAGCACACAGGTGCTATCAGTTTAAAACCTCTGCAGTTTCACCGGAGCTGGACTCTGGATCGTGATTGGCTGAGACGTGGCTCGTGCCGTCCCGTACCTGTCTATTAAAGCCGTCCATGCACCGTCCATGCATCACATGCAGCAGCTCTCCATCCACACAGTTTGATCTTATCGTAACCACACTAATGTTAATCAGTCATATAGTTTATAACACAACATATTCTCCTATGCTACATAATTTGGTGGCATTTATAAAACGTCCTTGTGGCTGTTTTGTCATATATGTGTGAATTACCAGTCTCTAATCTAAGACTGTGACTGGCGGCTCCCTGTTCTGTGGACCTCGGTTCTGTACCTTGGTGGCCGTTGTTTTGCCCCTGGGCCCCTGCTGTGACACCAGGGTCTGTAACTTGAAACCAAATTATTTAAAAAATGTCCCAAGTTGCATTTTAGTACAGTACATTTCCTTGACACAGGTGAAACATGACTACTTCCTGTAACAGGATCGCTCACAAACACTGCTTGAAAAAACTCTTTTTCTCGTAACGAGTCACAGTTTAGGGGAAATCAAACTAAATGTGGGTCATAAAGGGTGAAAGAGTTTCTTGGATACTGTGTCTTGTAAAGGTTTAAATGCTATGTTTGGGTCATAGTCAATGTACATATTTACAGACTAGTGCTCTTTCACAATAAAAGCACAAATTTACAACTATTTTAGTACAGAGAGTTTTTGGTAGAAGTGAGCAGGTGTTATTTCTTCTTCTCTAAGAGCCCTGCATTCATTGCTTAATTATTTTGCCAAAGATTAAACCACAAACATGCTCACAGGACAAGAAGGGCAAACAAATCTTATGAATGTGCTTTTACACTATGATGAAAACTTGATACGGGACTGGAAGAAATCCAGTGTTTTATATTACAGCTATAATAATCAACAGATTATACATGACACCTTGGTTTTAAGGAAATATAAAACAGTGGTCACACTGTTCTTTGTTATCTTTGTTTATTGTACCATGCAGAAAAGATCTGAGTAACTCTGTGGACGATGGCCTCTTTTACTGACTAAATGCTAACTCAGTATAAATCCCATTTCAACGAGAATACCAGTAAACCTCCACGAAGGACATCTGCATGTGTTTCAACATCTCGACCAGCAGATGGAGCAGCTGCTCTGCTTATTTACAGGAATGTATAGTACTACTGTATGTCACTGTTACACCAAGTACAAGTCATGTTTTTGACCACATACTATACTATGATACTTTTCACCACATATGGTGTGTTTTTGTTAACATACAATACTGAGGCATGTATTTGATGATTTGTTTTCTTATTATGCCATTGTATTTGTAAAAGATGGTAACATCAGACTTTCATGTTTTCATATAGTTGAGGGGTTAAAGCAGTTGTCTTTGTTTTGGGGCAACAGGGTTCAAATCCCACCATGGACATGTTATAATACATCACATACTATAGTGAGACTTGTCTTTCACATCATAATATACTATATGACTGTTTTTTTCAAATTTATTTCTATTAGTGTACTCTATATGTATAGGAGGGAAAGAGCAGGACTCCAGTTTCTAATGTAGCTGAAGGTTTAAAGCACTTGTGCCACCTGAGGAGCAGGGTTTGAATCCCACATGGCACTATTCATAGATATTTTGGACCTCATACAATACTTTACTGAGACATTTCACAATATACATAGTATGTGGGGAATACGCTGTTCTAGTACGGTATGTGGTCAAAAACACAGTACAGTATTTGATGAAAAAAATAGTCAGTGTGTTACATTACTCAGTATTGTTATTTACTGTATCAACATTTCTTACATAGAAGCAAAAGTCCAGTATATTTAATGTTGAGAAATGTACCATTATTATTACATTGACAGATTATTAACCAGGGTTTTGTGTTATCATCATCATCCAAGAGCCAAGGCTCTAAATGGCATAAGAAAAAGGACCAGTCTCCATTCTGTGATGAAATGTAACGTGTTATGGGGTATTTTTTTAAATATATATTGAATTTATCCCTCATGCTCCTTCACACTGTGGCTCTCTGCTGCACTGGAGCCGGCTTGTTTTGACACTGTGGAGCTGTTTTGATGGCCAGCATAACACAAATGAGTACAACAAAAACAAACTTGTCTCAGTGTTTACAGTAAATGGAGGGTCGACTGAGCTGAAACAGAGTATTGTCAACAAATGTCTTAGTTTAGTGTTAGGTTAGATACCTTGAGTTTGCTTTAAGCCTCGAAACCAAGAATTTAAACCTTGCCAATAGTCACTTTGAGTAAAAATCACTGAAGGGCGGGATGTTGACTCGAGTGGCTGCACACACACACACACACATACACACACACACACACACACACACACACACACACACACACACACACACACACACACACACACACACACACACACACACACACACACACACACACACTTGGTCATGACATGGGACTATTGACTTCTGCCCCTGTACAAAACACACACATACACACACATACACACACACTGGCCTGCGACCTGCTCTCACCATTATCACGTCACACTCTGTCTCTGTCAAGCAAACTTGTGAGTAATAGGTAGTGACAACTACTGTACCAATGGCAGGAAACAAATTAAATGTGAAGCTGACATTCATAGTCATATAAACATATATAAAGAAAAAAATGAAATGTGTTTTTTGAACATTCTTTTTACAGGTAGAAACAGCTTTTTATCTTTCAGATTTTATTGAACTGTACTATGATGTTTGTACAGTATACTGTACCACACTATGACCTTTTTTTCAGAACACCTTTAGTACTGTTAATGCAGTTCAACTCAGTACAATAGATGAGTCATGCCAAAGTGAGTTGATCAGAGTGAGTAGCTCACTTTACCTGTAGCTTAGTGGTTGGAGTGTTGGGTTTCGCATTTACAGTAGAATCATAGGTTCAAATCCCACTTTTGGCATGTGCGAGCTGTACTGCCACAACATCAATCTGAAGTCCTTGCATAGTAACAAGCAGCACATTGTAAACTTTTAAAGAAACTTAGTCATTCTTTGCTTAGTGTCTAGCGCTGAAGGTGGTCCAGTGGCAACGCGCATCAAATGCAAACTACCATAAAGCAAAGTTGTAGGTTTAAGTCCCTCTGAAGGTACAGGTAAAAGTGTAAATGTGTGTGTGTGGCGTGTAAAAAGCAAACAAAAACTGAACTAAAATTCATCATTTCCATGAACCTGCATCATTTAATTGTGGATTATCTCTATTGTCAGCACAAAGGTGGAGAAATATTTTTGCCGACTTCATACAATGCGTATGTCTCACATGTGCTGTTTATGTACAGCACACGTATGGACTGGAAGATTGTTTTCACCAAGCGATTCTTACTCGTCACAGTATTTTACCGTGCAGCTTTCGCTTTAAAATCGCAGTATATAATGCCAACACAAAGCTAAAGAGCCTCTTGGACAGTAAATTTCCTCTCACCGAGTTCACTACTTACAGCCATCAGCCTCCCCCTCTCTCCCCCACTATCTTACACACACTCACTGCCTGGCCTCAGCCCTACTTTCTTTCAGAGGCTGATGTTTCCATTACAGAAATAAAAGCATGACGGCTAATCCAGTTATATGTACTCTGGACGACACACACACCCACACGCACTCAAATGCAGGGTTCCTGGACACACACATACACACTCACAAACCTGCTGTAACACAAAAAAGTGAGTACAAAGATGCACATATTGTACAGTATGTCGCAAGATTAGCACACAAACGTGACTACAGACAGAAACACACACGTTCCCACAGGGGGTGTGTGATTGAAACAAGACCCCCTGATGTGAAAAAGTCAAACAGAGCTTTCTGGAGAAAATACCAAACATTTGTCATCCACACATGCACCCAGCACTCCAAAAAATTAACACGCTAGAAGAAATACACAAATTAATACATGTGTACCTGGATGTGGCTGCACATTAAAAATGGCAAAACTAAAGGGACGATTTATTGTAAGACCAAGGCAAACAAACGCCGGTTGACCTCCAGTATCAAGGAACACGAGCGTCCTTTGTGCTGTTTGAGCACAGGGTGGCCTGTAAACACGCAGCGCTGTCAGCTGAAGAGCCGGGCTGCAACAGGATAATGACCTCAAACGTTATAAAACGGCCAAGAGTGGAGGACAGTAAACACTGGACCCCTCTCAGCTGCTGCGATGAATCCTAATTCATGATTCTGCTCAAACACGGAACAAACTGATACTTTTATTTATGTTGTTATGTGAAGCTTAGCTGATGTTTAGCTCCTTAGCATTCATTGATTACACTCTTAATGAGGACACTAGTCCTTCCTATTATCCTCTCTAATTAAAGGACATTTACACCTCTTAATAGCCAGCGTCCTGATAATGACTGGACTGCTGTCCTGTGGGATCAGCGTGTGTGTGTGTGTGTGTGTGTGTGTGTGTGTGTGTGTGTGTGTGTCACTCGGCTACACTCACAGTCAGCATTCGACAACTACATCAATGACGTGATCCTAAAAGACAAAAGTCCACAGATGGTGGAGGATGCAGTGATGGGATGAGTCATCGCACAGGATGTTCCCACAGGAGTGATATATGTATTTTATTTCTCTCTGAAACAAACTGACTGCATTTGTTATAGACGTTAGCATTCTGACTTTACATTCGATGTCGGGACTTAAATCTTGTTACTGTTGTTTAGCTTTTGTTCACGCTGCCCCCATGTGGTGGGAACGTGGCCTACTGCAGGTTTAAAGCAGCGAGGGAGCGTCATTACTGATGTGCACCTTCGTTTTCAACATCCACACTGCTCATCATTTGTCCAGACACTGCAGATTTCCCCCCTCTGCTGTGCTGGAGACATTTTAAATGCTCACTGCTCGTTCTGAATTAACTCAACAGGGTGTGTTGTACAGTAACGTGTGCTTCAATCCCTGGAGGAGGTGAGTAACTTCGCCTAGTGGGAGCACGATTTGCATAATACATGTAGTTTGTGCAAATCTGCATGTATTTAGGATTTCTTATGGAACCTCTTTCATTTAGAGTTTCTCGTGGATCATCCGAGTGGAAAAATACTGCCGAGCAGGTCCGCGTGTGCATATAGATGCTTTTCTCCTTTGAAATTGTGGGAATCTGTTGAGAATCCTCCACAAGAAACCCACACAGAGACACACATGTCGGTCAAATGTTAATGATTTTATATCTTGTGGGTTTACGTTTCGTGGTTATGGAATTCTCCATCCTCGCAGATGGACAAAAAGCTGACTGAGACAGATGAAAATGGGAGACAGGAGGCGAGAACAAATGGTAATGACAAAGAGAGAGGGAATTAAAAAAAGTACTTAAAATAATAACCATGTCATGGCCTGATTGGTTTGGTTTCCCCATATTTAACTCAGTGGACTGGGAAATAGGAGCAAGACAGAGGGCGATGGTGGCTGGGTACAGAGAGGGGAGAGGAAAGGAAGAAAGGAAGTGAATCATCGGGTATTTGATGAAATACGTCGTGAGAGACCAGACTGTGCTCAGGAAAAGGTTGTATTTACTGTGAAGGTAGAGAACGAGTGTGATGGTTTAAATAATTCCACAGGTCCTCGAAATCCAATGCTTCTTTCTATTAATAAATGATAACACTTGAGATAACTCTTTGATTAAAAATACAAGTTTCCTAAAAGAATGTTGGCCTTTAATGATTTCTGTAATAATTCTTGTTAGGTTTTAGTGTGATGAAGCTTTTTCAGAGGTTATGAAATTGAATCTATTATTAACACTGAGCTGATCTCTCTTCCTTTAAGCAGTGGAGCTAAAAGTGCTCCTCAAAGCTGCAGGTCCATAAAGAAAATGCTTAGAGTGCAAACACTGAAACATGAACTTTGATTCGATGCTCCTGATGCATGGGTGTGTGTGTGTGTGTGTGTGTGTGTGTGTGTGTGTGTGTGTGTGTGTGTGTGTGTCTCAGCACTCTGATTTCACGCCTCCAGCAGGCTCCTGAGCTCGCAACGATCGGCAGAGACGAGCGAGAAAGAAAGCAGACTTTGTGTGATTTCAGAGATTATGGAACTCAAAACAGCCGCAGGAGAGTTTAAACCCGAGTCGCTGCCGACAGGTTGAAGTCAGAATGTCTGAATTAAAAAGCACAAACCTCTCCTGGCACTTGTCACAGCATGAAGATATTTGTCTTACACAGATTTAGTCGTCAGGTTTGGTGAATTTAAAGTTGTCACTTGCTGGTGTAAATCTAGTGAACCTTCTCTCCTCCACACAGTAATAAATATCAGCACCAGTGAAACCAAGGACCCAGACCACAGATCCAGTTATTTCAGGTCATTACTGACTCAGGTGCTGTTACTCTCAGCTCTTCCTGATCTACGTAGGTCCATGTTCTGTTTATTACTGTAAGCCAAGGCTGGTCTTAATCTACAATGTCCCAGTTGTCAGTAATTGGTGGAGTAGAAGTAACAGGTCGTTAGTCCATCTCATTATTTTCTACCCTCGGTTTGTGGAACCACAATAACATCATGGTTGTGTTTGTGCTCCTGCCTCCTCAAGGTCTTTTATGAATTTACTGAAGGTTGCGCTGAGTCGCTCTCTGCTCAAATGTGCTGACTCTCGTCTTCCCGTGGATCTAACAGTTTGTGATGGACTGTGTGTGAACGTCCTGGTACCGTTTCTTACCCGATCAACAGTCTAGTGCTGCGCCCCCTCGTCTGTGTCGTCCGTCCATTTCTGAGGATCACAGCCACAGCACAACTCATCCACTATTGGGAAACATGTTAATCAAACACACGAGGACTCTGAACCCAAGCACGAGTTGTTGTTATAAAGGGGTCGATTCTTCGTGAACTACAGTAGAAGCTGTTTTCTCCTGCACAAGCGGGTAAGTTGACAAGCATTTGTTTGACTTCATGCACATGTTCCTGTTTTCTATTATGTTTCCTTGGCACAGAGTTAATTCCTGGCTTTTTATCCAGCTGTGACAACCCTGGAAACTGTGTTTGTTTTGATTTTTTTCAGACGTGACACTTCAGTCATGATGAGAAGCGCCGTGGTGTTTTGCTTGGCTGTCAGCTTTGCCGTGTTTGGATTTGGTGAGTAAAAAAAAAAAAGGAGGCTGAAGAAGCAACCCTCTATTAATGCTTCGCCTTCTTTCTCCCCTGAAGAGCACAGCCAAGTGGGGCTAAGTCAGGGAGATTACATGTTTCGCAAAGAGCAAACATATCAGCATGAGGGAGCATTTCGCCTGATAAGTGCGCCGCCGCCGTGGCGCGTCCTCCACTTCTCACTACGCGGAGCGATAAATATTCATTCATAATATTTTTTGTGGTTTTTCAGGACGAGCAATCTTTTCTGTGCGCAGCTTTTTGCTTTTGGTTTGTTGGCAAGCTTTGAACGCACGTGTGAAAAACAACACATCAGACGTGTTTCTGCTCAAAACGCAACAGGAAACACACAAGAACTAGTAAATAAATTTAGGTCCACATTTAACAGCTATGATGAAGCGATTGATGCATTTTTATGAGAAACCAGACACAATAAAATCAAAGACTTTAATGTATTAAAGTATGAAAAACATGAAAAACTATATTAAGATATGCACATTATTTAAGGAAGAGATCCTGCAGTGGTGTATTTTAGCCCTCGCCTTATAAATAGTTTGACATTTGGCAGATGTACTTTCTTGCAGGAACAGAGAGGTGAGATCATAATCATTAGCAAATTCTGTACAATAAATATCAACCAAGTTTAGGAGGAAGGAGCTGGTCCCCCTCCATCCGAAGGTTACAGCATCCACCCACCAGCTCCTCTAAAGCTCATGATTAACACACCACGATTCTTCTGTGTTTAATCAATACAAGAAGAGAAAAAACTCCCATTACGACTTATTTACATTCTTACTGTTTGCTTTGTGTTGAACTGAAGTGGAGGCGTTGCCGATATCTGCAGTGAAATGAGGTAAATGAGGCTAATTGCCCATCCATGGGTCTTTGCAGGCCTGTCGCTGCAGTGCTACTCCTGCCCTGAAGGCTCCAGCAGCTGTGACGTGAAGCAGCAGTGCAGCCAAGGCGAAGACGCCTGCCTCAAGCTCAAAAGTGATGGTAGGAGCCAGAAAACACCAAAAACATTATGAAGATTTTTAGATGTCAGAGGAGAGGGTTTTGGCTGTCGTGGGTATTAATAAAGGGCGTTTTCCCTCAGGCCTGGTCTACACTGAATGCATCAGATACACGGACTGCAGCTTCAGCCCGCTGGCCGTCAGATACGCCTTGCCTAAGTTCACCTACACCTGCTGCCAGACAAACCTCTGCAATGGGAAAAGTTTCTTTGAGGGTTTGTTCGGTTAATTCGGAGGTAAAGAAATAAAGCAAGAAACTACAGCTTTAAGATCAGATTTGAATTTGTTGACTCTGTTTTTGTCCGGGAAATGTGTATTTATATACATCAACACAAAAGAAAAAGTTGATGTACTGGAGAACGTTGAACCAGATAAAACTAGTGTTGTTGTTCTCACAGCAGTCAAATAATAGGATGTTGTTCACTGTAGAGTAAGCATAGAAAAAAGATAAATTAATAATAATAAAAATATCTTAATTTCACACATTTATTATGCCTACAAGACTGGAAAAAAATCTGAGATAAAGCAAAACAGACAAAGAGGTCACTGACATGATGCTCTTTAGCCCGGTCCACTCAGATCTGGGTTTGCCTGCTGGACTGAGAGCTCCAGACCTGCTGCAGCATGTGCTGTAATTAAAAGCCCCCAACTCTATTGTTCCCAGTCTTAATATTTGCTGTGTGAAATAATAACACACACAGTACAGCGCTCGTGGGGTCAGTGACCGTACGCACAGAGTCTGAGGATTTCAAACTGACGAGGCTGAGCCGTCGGTGTGCATCCAAACGTGATGGTATTATATGCAAACTGTGTGTGTGTGTGTGTGTGTGTGTCTGTGCGTGTGTGTGCGTGTGTGTGTGTGTGAATCCTACAACCCGGACCAGGTGGCTAGATAATTAAAATCGTTTCTCACCCTTGATTTTACACCGGAGTCTCAGCGCAAGCCAAGCAGCACGGGAGGAAAAGACCAGGTGTGTGTGAGAACGGGTGGAATCACTAATCCTGCGGTGATGTAACGATGTCTGAGCGAGAACCAGGAGAACAAACTCCACGAACGAGGCGAAGCGTCCTCGCGACTGCGATTTAAACGCACTTCACATGTTGAACATTTAATTCCGGAAGTAAAAGTTCACGGATGCGCGCGTTTCATCCATAATCGGACAGAATATCGGGTGTTTTTTGTTTTTTTTTTGAAAGGCAGAAGCTTGTTTTTAATTAAGAGCAGGTGTCGGAACAAGAGGACGCCTCTGTGAATAATCGGAGCCCGGCATTTCTAGCTTTTCTGGTGCGGGAGCTGCGTGTTTCAACCCGCACCTCTGCCCTCGTCTTCCTCCCTCCGTCCGACTCCCTTTAAACGCGCGCCGCCGTGGAAGCGCTCCGCTTGTGAGTGTGACGCGACTGTCGGCGCGTGGTGTGTGTTGTGCCTGCGCTCTGGCTTGAGAGGAGACGACAGTCCACCCACAGCTGACTGTTCCTGTCATTAATGCGACCAATTAAACTTGATTCCAGCACTTTCTGTAAATAACTCAGAACGTGTGCTTGTTTATTTCACATCCTGTCTAATAGCTCGTCCTTTACGCTGCTGCTTCATTAACATGTTAATGTGGACGACACACACACACACACACACACACACACACACACACACACACACACACACACACACACACACACACACATCAAAGTTCGGAGCTGCGGATCTGTTGATCTGACATCCGGTTCTGATGCGTGGATGCTCCAGTTTGTTTCTCCGTCACTGCTCCTCCAAACAGTTCTGTTCCGCCGCTTTGTGACCGTGTCATTTCGCTAATGAAGGCAGCAACTGGTTTGATTCTCTCTCCCTGTTGCTGTTGCACCGTTGCACAGCAGACTATCACCATGGAAACCAGACCTGTGGAGAGCTTTGTATAATTTTTGTGTATTTCTTATATATAATCTCCTCTAATCCTGCACCAATTAGTTTCAGACCAGGACACAGAAGAGGAGCGGTTTCCTCTTCCTCGCTCTGGCTTCTTCCCTTCACGCTTCTCTCTCTGCCTTCAGTTTCTCCAAATCTATCTCCCTCTGACTCTCAATCATAATGTTTTCTGAATTATGTCCCTCCAGCTTCCATCCTGCTTCACACAGGCACACAGATGTACAATCATAGATCGGTGCCCATTAATTTAGCTTCTTATTAATCCACTTTGCTCAAAGAAACGCCCAATTAGCCTCATTAGCTCTTTTCTTCTTTCTAGCCCGTTATTGCTTTGTCTGCTATTACTCTGTTGATTCCACTTATACCACAACTACTACAGTAGAACTACCATTTAAATTCCAGCTAAATTAACTAAGGAGAAGCACAGGAACTGAACGTGTGGATGTTTTTCACCCTCACCCAGACACTGGGTTGGTGGATTCCTCCTCTCCACTCGCCCCCCCGCCTCTCTCTCTCCTCGCTCTCTTGGAGGCCCTCAGGCATGTGTGTGTCACAGATCCCATGGGGTGTGCGTCTCCTGGGTCTGCAACATCCCCACACAGGGAGGACACAACCATATGGACGCGGCACACACACGTGCACTCATTGTCCCAGTCGGGGGTACAGACTCAGATCTGAGGGGATGAGAGAGGCTCAGCGGGGCTGCGAGGGAATAAGAGTGTACCTCTGGGGCGCACACACACACACACACACACACACACACACACACACACACACACACACACACACACACACACACACACACACCACAGTGCAGCTCAACTTTAACCACTGTGAAGTGATATGTGCAGACAGAGACGCACACACAAAACTTCACAAAGCAGTTTTTCCAACATTTTATATTATTTACGTTTGCTGTTTCGTCACCGCCCACAAACTATTTACATTTTCAAAGCTGTGAGCGTCACTGTGGAGGAACAGTGTTCATCTACATATAATCTGTTTGGCATTAACATAATCCTGGTTTCCTAGCGTTGACGCTGTGCTAACAACCCGCCCAGACTCACTATAGGAGGAACCGAGACACATCATCTAACTGGTGCCTCTCTGTTAACGTTCAGGACATTTCAACATCCAACATATACAGAGAGTAGATTTACACACTGATGTTTTGTTACCTGATAAATTGTTGATCTCGGGGAATCTGTGTTGATGAAGTGGTTTTACTGCAGGAAAACGTTTCAGCGGCTCAACTCAGATTCACACTCCCGACAGCCTGGAACCGAGTGTTAATTCTCAGCAATGCCAAGGCTGTCTGCTAGATTTAAAGCAAGAGTTTTACGAGTATGATAATTAAATTGGATTAAACACTGCATGGCTTTTTTTCTTTTGGTTTGAATTGCTCTGAGTGTTTCCTTTGCTCCATCGCCCTCCCTCACACAGACAGATTACCTCTTTGTCCTGATATGTAATGACCACTCAAGCATACGGACTCAAAAGAGCTGGGGTCAAGAGGGAAAAAGGGGGCAGGGGCGTGTGTGTGTGTGTGTGTGTGTGTGTGTGTGAGGAACATACATGGCTTTCCCTCAGTGAACACGGCCAAACCCGAGGATCTGTGTGACGTAGCGGATGGAGCGGATGGAGCGGTCAGCTCCGAGCTCAGTTCGGCTCCGTGGCCCCTTGATGGAACAGGAGCGGATGCGGGAGTCGCGTCAGCTGAACCGTGAGATGACATGTCATGTTTGCTGGTGCAACTGCAGCCACGTATTAACAATGAAACCCCACAAAATAAACAAACAGGAGTTATGAAATGTGTTGGTTTTTTTATAGTGCAGTAAAACCCTTGCTGGAGGTCGGTGAAGCTTGTTACTGCAACTGAAGCTTCAGCTAACAATAAAAACAGCAAATCACTGAATGAAGTGTAGGTTAAAACTATAATCTATCTGCTATTTTTGTTATTGCCCTGGATCTGAATATGACACGATCCTTGTTTGACTGAGCTCAGACACAGGTTTAGTCTTTTTGTGTGTAATTCAAGCATCAGTGCCTTAGATTCTACAAACACGTACGTCCTGGGTCGCATTGTGAAATATCTCTGTTTCTTCCACGTGTCTGACAACAAAGAAGAAGACAGAGGTGACGTCCTAGCGTGACACACACACCCTCCCCTGGTCCCCATATGGAGCCTCTCCTGAGAGAAAAAGCTATCAGGGAGGCGTGTATGTGTGTTTTTTATGTGTAGGAGCAGCAGCGAGGCCGGTGCACCAGTCTGGAAATAGGGGACACATTAATCTTATTTGTCATAACCTGTCCCTTGAGACGCCGGGACCCCCCCTCGTTCCCCGCGCCCCAAAACCCAGGCAGCCACCCACACACACACACACACACACACACACACACACACACACACACACACACACACACACACACACACGCACGCACACGCACACACACACACACACACACACACACACACACACACACACACACACACACACACACACACGCTGACCCCCTCCTGTGTGCTATCGGTATCTGCGACGGACAGAGAGAGAGTGAGGCTAATTACATGTGAGTGCTAAGACGGTGGAAACAAGACAAAGAGCACTCTGGAGTATATCTGTGTGTGTGTGTGTGTGTGTGTGCGCTTTTGTTTGGGTTATAATATCATTCGCTGCGTGTCCTTCCCTGCACGTCATTAGTCCCCGTTGGTGTCCGAACTTTGTGTCCGTCTCATTATGTGTGTCTGGACAGGACAAAGAGACATTATGCAGGTCTCCGTCCCGTCTCCTCCTCTGCATTTTGTTACAGTCGTGGTGAAAATGTCGGCGCTACTGTATGAAAACCAGGTTCTGGGCTTTTGTGGGATTCTGGTTCCAGACTCCATGCGGGTCGACGCTGCCAGAACAACCTTTTATTGATACCTCTGGTTCCTATAGTGTGTGAATGATCAACCCAGAGGCTTCACTCGACACAAGCTGTCAGTCACAGTCACACAAAATGATTACGCACTACGTGAACCGCACACGGAAGCCATGAAACAAAGAGGAAGTGGAGGCGTGTCTCCCGTGACTGACCGAGCAAACACCTGTGACTGCTGCAGCTCACAACACGTTCAGCATCCAGTCAACAGATGGACGTACACAGCCAATAAACATCATCTGTAATAAATAATAAATGGTCTCCTACTTTACATTATTAAATGAAAGCCCTGCACTTGCTCTGACGGCGACTCAGCCGTGGTGCCGTTCTGTAAGTGTTTATTGCCTTGCTGCATATGTTCGCTTTATGTGATATTCCTGTTGATAATGTTATTGTTTCACTCTGTTACAAACATAAAGTGTTTTATTGTGCCATCCTTGACACTTTGTGCACTAATATTACATGTCTGCCTTTTATGAAGCCATATAAACGAAACACAGGAATTGTATTTTAGTCATTTAAAGTTATGAAGCCACAGAAGGAGTTTTGGTTTGGAGATATCTCGACTTCACGCTCATATGATGTGAATTTTATGTGTTGCTCGTTGAAAAACTGCATTTTCAAAAATTCAACAGCAGAGACGGGATCCGTGTGCTGTAATCCGTGGTATTAACTGGTAACAAAACTCTCCCTGAGAGGCTGCAGGAGGAGCCGACGCGTCCCCTAAACAGAGGTGTGGGAGATTCTGCAGGTTCTGCTGGGTGTCACCATCACCGCTCTGATGAAAGCCAAGCTGTCGCCTCCCAACATCTGTGTGCGTTTCATTTGTTTCCACTCGCCCGTCTTCCCCTCCTTCTGCTTGTCTCACTCCATCTCCCTCTTCCTCCCGCGCTGTCCTCCCCCCCGTCTCTCTGACTCCCCCCTCAGGCCAAACGGCAGCAATCAGATTTCTCTCTGCTTGGTTCTTTTCAATTAGACTGACTCGCTTCCCCCAGCCCTCCGTGTGCGTCCGTGTGCGTCCGTGTGTGCGTATCTGTGCGACACCTTCGGAAAAAGACACCGTGGTGAATTCTATTACGAATCGTTTTGCAGCTCTCGCAGCGCAGCAAGTGTCTTCCCCCCGCTTCTCTTCCCTTCTCCTCTCTGACTCGCTCTCTTACGGCCGCTGAGAACATTAGCGGCGACAGATGATTACATTACATGTGATATCAGTGCGTGAGCGGAGTCACACATGCCCCTGCACACGCGCTGCCATCCTTCCTCCTCCCCCTAAAAAGCTCACAATTAGCTCGTTTTACTCGTTTCAAAGTAGAAGGACATGTCTTTGATTGTATTTCACAGCTGTAAGCTTTAAATGTTTGTGGTGAAGTGCTTCAGCATGATTCTGCCCCCAGCTCTGCCTCACTGGGCTCCAGAATCTCAAACAACCTCTTTTGCCCTTAGATTGTTGTACAATAATTAGATTATGAAATGTGCTTTACTGCATGTGTATCTCGCCTCTGCCAACACATGCATGAACATGGGATCGTGGCCTCCTCGGTTCACGAGAGTCCTTGTTAAAGCTGATGGGGAGTGATTCATTTTCTGATTTGGTCTAAGGACACACAGCGTTGTAAAGCCCCCTGAGGCAAATCTGAATTCAGATACACTCGTATGTATTACAGTTTCCCATTCGCTTCTCAAATAACAAAAGCGTTTTTCATAACACGAAGCTCAAATCTCGGAGCAATTACGCTGCTCAGAGCTTCACAGCGGAGCAGAGTTTCTTTTTCATTTAGGCAAATCACCCCGCTCTGCCGCGTGTGTGACGGGAAGCACGATCGACTTGAAATCTGCTGGAAAAATCACTTATCAGAAGGGATTAGTTGCTTCTCAGTTTAGTTCGTCTCCACAGCCTCATCAAAGTTTCACAATAAAGTTGGAATGAAACATCAAAGTGCTACGATTTCAAGACGGATCACTGTTTTGTTGCGACACCTGAGAACGAGCGAACGTGAGGAAATGAACCGGCGGCTCCGGATCAGCACCACGGACAGCGGCTGTGACATGACATCACGCTGTAACTGGTCCGTGAGGGGAGCGCACACGGTACCAGCCTCCAGGAGCCCTGCAGCCCAGCCGCCATCGTTCTTTCTGACACGTCCAAAAAGGTGCGGGAGGAGGAAAACTCATACATCTCCGGCCTGCGTTTCCTGCTGGACCATCCATCACGGACGCGGGTGGGACGGCGGCCCCCCGTGCACCACGGGGAGTCAAACTTGGAGGTCGCCGTCATCACACGCGTTCGTCCTTTACGTACAGTTAACTGGAGGCTCTGTGTGTTTTTTAGCACCGAGGCTGTTTGGTTCCCGGTTCCGCCAGTTTAAATGGGAGTCGGCAGCAGCACAACATGACTGTTGATGATGTTCAGACTGTGTGACACCCGAGCCAATTTACTGCAGACAAGATAAGATGTGTGTGTGTGAGAGTGTGTGTGTGTGTCTATAAGACAGCCTGGGGGTTAATTAGAGAATAGTAAACAGAACACATGTGGCAGCTTAATATCCCCTCAGCCTTACAGCTCATTTCACACCCTACCCGCTCTGTTGCTCTCTTCCTGTTGTGTGTATGTGTGTGTGTGTGTTTATTTGAATGGCCGGGGTCATGGGCGTTCCCCACCACCTATCCCAGAGGCACTAACCCACTCCCTCCACACCCGCCCACAATCGCAGACGCCGAGCCGCTGGTGCAGGTGTGTACGTGGTTCGGAGGTAATTTAAACCAGATGAGGTGGTGTCTTTCAGCCTGTGGCCTCGTCACTTCATCAATAGCGGGGAGATGGAGGGACGGAGCAGTGATGGGAAGGATGGATGGACGGGTGGGTGGGCGTCTGGAGGAGCGGGAGGGGAAAAGCCTTCGTTTCAGGAGACTGGAGCTGATCAATCGATCTTTGTTGAAATAAAGTTCCAAATGGAAAGTTGAGAGGCAGGAAAGTTTGATTCTCAGCCGAGGAGCCAAACGTCCTTTACTGTACATTTAGTTAGACTCTAATAATCAATCAGGACGTAAGAAAAAAACCAGAGGCACAGCGACCGATCTGTTAGACCAATAAATGAGCAGTCAGGTGTGTGTGTGTGTGTGTGTGTGTGTATGTGTGTGTGTGTGTGTGTGTGTGTATGTGTGTGTGTGTGTGTGTGTGTGTGTGTGTGTGTGTGTGTGTGCGTGTGTGTGTGTGTGAGAGCGCGTACATGCGTGCGTGTGTGTCTCCGAGCAGTAAATGAACACTCTCTCTATCTCTCATCTATCAAAGGCTTGACACCAGGAGCAGCTGTGAGACCGCACACACCCACACACACACACCCTTTCTACTACTTTAGCAATTTGGGATAATTAGGCTACTATACAATGTCTGCCTGTGGTCCCCAGGGGTGCTGTGGCTTGGTGTGTGTGTGTGTGTGTGTGTGTGTGTGTGTGTGTGTGTGTGTGTGTGTGTGTGTGTGTGTGTTTCTGCGGGTGTCTGGTAAGGATCAGCTGTGTTAAGCGTCCTGTGACATCTAAACTACTAATTCATTGCTACATTAACACCATTGATTAACATACGGCTACACACACACACACACACACACACACACACACACACACACACACACACAGACACACACACACACACACATACACACACACACACACACACACACACACACACACACACACACACACACACACACACACACACACACACACACACACACACACACACACATCTGGGGAATCCCCTGTAATGCCTCTGTGTGTTTCTCTGACAGCCTGCATCTGTCTGTCTAAAACACAACAAACACACAACCTTCACATACAACAAATAACACACGTGCTACAATGTGTTGTTGATTTTTGAATCAACCCTTGTTGCTGCTGTGCAGGACAACGCTGGGGTTTTGTTTGTTTTGCAGCCACACTTAAAAACAGAACACTGTGTGTGTCAGCCAGGCGAATAATGATGTGTAACCGCCTTTAAGCCTCTGTGTCCTACTGTGACAAGAGCCAGGTGGCGTTGGGAGAGAGAGAGGGAAATCAGGCGCTATATCAATAACATCCTGATTGGAGCTGATTACGCTCCTCGTTCCCTCTCCTCCTGTGTTTATGTGGAAAGTTGTTTTTATTCTCATCGTGATATTTAGTTTCCTACAGAAAGTCTGTGTGAACACGCAGGTCTGTTCATGTCCAGCCTGCAACCCGGCTCTAAAACAGCCATTTGCGTGTCTCTCTTCACATGTACCTACCTGTTCTGGCGCTGCCTCTGCTTATCTGTTACAATATCTCAAACCGAGCCTCTTGCTGAGACAGAAGCTGCAGCGAGGGTAAATAGAGGGACCAAACGGGAGACATGAAGACAAGGCTCGGTGTCTGTGATCTCGCTGTGAAGCTGATCCCCGCTCGGCCCACTTCTTTACCTCCTGCTACACCTCTGCTTCATCCCTTTCTCTCTGTTTATCTGTCTCTCCCTTTAGTCAGGTTGAGTCATTCTTACACAGCCAACTGCAACTTTTATTAGGAGCGGCGCAAGGATGCAGGCGGTTATCGGCGTTCTGACCACGCCGCCGGCTATTTTTGGGGATTTTCACCTCTTTATCTCATTTCCACATCATCATTTCCCCTCTCTGCAGGTAGCGATCCCTCCGCTGACATGTGCCTCGGCAGCCCACAATTACCGTCGCATTCGGCGGAGATTAAAGACGGACGGGTGAAACGATACGCAGTGCCGCCTGTAATGTGATTTCATTAACAGCGTCTCAGGTATTTGTCTGACAATCGTGTTTCCATCTGGCAGGTTCCGGTCGGCCGTTGTTCCGTCCGCGGGTTATTAGCGGTTCAGCAGTTTGACCCAACAGTTTGACCCAGATGAGCCCCGTGCAAAACTTTTGTCTCCACTTAGTGCCTATTTTAAAAGTACAGCACACTGGTGCAAACAGTTAAATTGTGCAGGAACGGCGGGACAAAAACCTTAACAAGAGCATGTTTCGCACAATACAATCAGCACCTATTAGCCTAAAAACTGGTGATTTGCTCCAATTAAAGGGACATTTGGGCTTTACGGGTGGACAGAGCACCAGACAGAGTCAACAGTTCATTTATGAGAGAATAAAATGTTCCCTTGCTTCATGCAGATGCTTTAGTTTGACTACAGCCCTTTGAAATATGACTCAGGTTTCTTTATTGATCTCACTCCCTAATGGCGCCAAATCTCTTTGTCCGTCTTATCTATTTCTGGTTTATCACGCACGTCAGACGGCAATTTACAACACTCTGCAGGGTTTCACGAACTGCTGACTGGTGATCGACTCAAAGGGGGGGAGCCGCGGTAAACGCATGGCTTCCTCCCCTCCAGCGCTGAAGCGTGTGTGATAAAAACAGCCTCCTCGTCCGCTGATATTTTGTGGCCACCGTCGGCGAAACACCGGCAGACTCCTCCTCTGCCCGCGTGTTTGACCTTGCTGCCGCGCACCCCGAGGGGGGGAGGTGAGAGGGTGTGGGGGTGGGGGATGAGTGATTGGGGATGGCGGTCAAATCTCCGTCTGATAATGAGCTGTCATCTGCAGACCGGAGCTCCCACACGTCCGCGCAGGCCTCGGGTTCACGTGCCACTGACCTGCGATTCACACTAATGCCTCGTAATGCGCTCCCTTCGCAAAACACCGAGTGAACTCTCATCAGCGTTCGACGATTAACTTTCTCCATCAAAATATTCCGGATGGCTTCTAGCGCAGCCGCTGGACCTTTTTTATGTTACTTACGCACACATACATACACAAAATTGTCCTTTTTGGTCGGAACTATGACTTTTTGACCTTTGCGGTCAAAGGTCCCGACCAATCAAGAGTCTAAGTGTGAACAGAAGGGGCAATGAAGTCCCTCGACTGTTCATTACAGCGCTCGCACTCCTCTGGTGTGTGTGTGTGTGTGTGTGTGTGTGTGTGTGTGTGTGTGTGTGTGTGTGTGTGTGTGTGTCAGCAGGTTAAGAGCCGTTCCATTGGCACCACAGAGACACGGTGAATAGACTGTAATGATTGATTTGATCCTTTTGTCCCTCCTCCCCCCGCGCGTCTTCCTCCCAACGTCAAAGCCGAAATCAGAGCCAGAGTCACGAGTTGCAGGACGCGATTCGAGCGCACGCACGGGCGACTCGCTCTGACCTCCAACGCCTCAGGTTGCAGGAAGGAGCCCATGCAGGAACGGCTGTCTATAAATACCCGCTACGCGCTTGTTTTACACGAGCTGAATTTTCAAAATCAGACGATGCTCGTCTAGACTTTACCAGGTTTCCAGGTTCCTTCCAGGCAGCGTCGGATCTGAGGCGGCTGCTCAGAATTTTTATCAAATGCATGCGAAAGACAATCGGGCGCAATAAGAGGCGGAGATCTTCTGCTTCACGAAGCACGTTCTCATTAGATTTTGCAGGAATATTTTCTCAGCTCCTTCCCGCTCGGTGACTGCACATCAAGAGGCCGCTGCATCATAAGCTGTTTGTTACTCTAGTTACTGTTTTATCGAGTTGTCATTCTCGCCTGGTAATATGATCTTTGTCTTTTATTTTCCCGGCTGAGGTCTATTAGCTCTCTATTTACAACCCCGGGGGGGAGGAGACCTCTGTGTGTGCAGCTATCAGCAGGGAGCACATCGGAGCCTGTGCAGGTCTGACGGTCGCTGATAAGAGCTCCATGATTAACACACACACACACACACACACACACACACACACACACACACACACACACACACACACACACACACACACACACACACACACACATGCAGAGAGGGGCTGGTGGTGGTAGCCCATTGTTGGGGGAACAACAGACGTCTGGGTGAGCGCTGATAATCAACCATCAAACCAGATTTTATAAAGCATTTTCTAGAAAAGCGTGACAACACGGAGCACTCGTGTCCTGTGCTTTAGCTCAGCACAAGAACATCAAGTCATACACATGTAGTGAGCAGGAGGAGGAGGAGGAGGAGGAGGAGGAGGAGAAGAAGAAGAAGAAGAAGAAGAAGAAGAAGAAGAAGAAGAAGAAGAAGAAGAAGAAGAAGATCATCATTCATTCATTCATTAGAGACAATTCACACATGTCAGACAAGGATTCATATTTTCCACAGAGCAGAAGGTCAGAGCGTCTTTGCTAAAGTTGACTTTCTGAAGCCCGAACTCAATAAACTAGTCTCACCGACTAAGCTACAGGCTCCCATTAACCGAGCTGACCTAAGCTGACTTAACCAGACAAAGCTGAAAGAGGCTGAGCTAAGATACGGCACAAAAAAGAGGCCTTCAAATATGTTCTAGCCTAAGACCATTAAAGCATGTCTTTGTGAAACTTCCCTGTCGTTATTCCTCATTTATCCCCTGATCCCCTCTTCTGTTGTTTCGCCTCTGCTGGGGTACGTTTTCCTAATTTATGGCCTCCTCCTCCCCCTCCTCCCCCTCCTCCCCTCTCAGCCCCGTCCTGGGCCCTTTGTGTAATGGGAATCTTTTGTTCCTGCTGCGTCCTACAACACATGCAGATACACATGAACACAGATGGAGGGACGGAGTCTATTTAGGCCCGTCATCTAACCGCGGTCGGCTTTTGTTGGAGGAGCGTCCGACAAAACAGGGAAGACGGAGTAAAAATAACCAAAGTGCGCTGTTAGTTCTGTCACTTTATTAATGAAAAGCAACACAATGAAAAGATTCTTCTCTTCCTTAATTTAAAAATCCAATTCAGAATGTAAATGGTGAAAAATAGAGATAAAAACTTAATTCAATAATGACACCAAAGCTTTTTATTCCTTTTGGATCCTTAATTTGGTGTTTAATTGTTCAGGTCGTCACACACGTAACGTCTGCCTTTGATCTGAGACGAACCATGACGTGACACAGACTCGTCCTGTGTGTGCGGTTGATGCCGTGTAACTCGGTAAAATAACTGCGTGGCTCTGCAACTCTGTCACTCTGGAATCAGCAGAATTACAGAAAGAGAGAGAGAGAGAGAGAGAGAGAGGTTGGCTGGAGAGAGAAGGCTTGTGTGCCTGTTTTTTTGTTGCAAACTTTGATATGATATTTTCCTCTGATCCGTTTAGTGTCTTAGCTGACCAAGAAATTTTTGTGCAATAACCCAGCCCCCATATCACATATAAGATTAAAAATTCTTCCTAAATAAATTGACATTGACATCTACAGGGTATTATACAGCTCTATCATCTGCGTCACATCACAGGAGTCGCTTCTTAAGCACAATGCAGGACCAGAACCACGTCATGGGTTTTTGCCTCCAGTTCACATCGGTCCTGATTTTAAAGTTTGGTTGTTGGACCTGCTGAACTGTGAAAGTGTGAACTAAGTAATGCTTGTACTGTATTATAGAAAGTTAAAGATTTCCTAACATGCTTGGAGCAACTTGTTATCCACAGCTGTGCAGGAGAACTGGGGTGAAGTAATTACAGGTATGCACATTACATCCAGTAAAGTCCCTCCTGTGCATTCGCTGTGCATGAGCAGGGAATCCACATGAAAACGAGTCCGCATGGAGGCAATTACTGAATGTAAATCCAACTTTAAGCAAACACTTAAGGATGAGAAACTCTCCTCCATGAAGACAGAGAAAATTGTTTTTCATAGATTTGATTTCTTTTTTCTTTTTTACATCACTTTACGTTTGTTCACTTTCTTAAAATGGCTGAGTCTCCTGTGGCTGCTCAGCGGGAATCAATAAGCTGCCGGTCTGCTTTCGGATCCGCAGGTGAGGACTCAGATCGGATCTTTTTGTTGACAATGCTCCGTGCTGAAAAAGGATGTGCCAAATTAGCATGCGCGGATGTATGTAAGCTGCTGATATGACCTGACCTGATTTGAGCGTTTTGTCTGTGATCACAGAGCTCCCCGGAGGGCTCAGACGCACAGATTTCTCTTTGTAAAACAGATAAGTGTTAAAATCCCAACTAACAAATTCTTCTGCTCTATATTTCTTTGCTCCGCTTGCATACAAATTACCTCTACAGCGCTGACACGATGTTCAAA
Organism: Betta splendens; assembly: GCF_900634795.4. Classification (NCBI taxonomy): domain Eukaryota; kingdom Metazoa; phylum Chordata; class Actinopteri; order Anabantiformes; family Osphronemidae; genus Betta; species Betta splendens. The sequence continues at coordinate 11,090,358 of NC_040891.2, read as the reverse complement.
TGATAGCAATGCAATAACATCTTGTTCTGACTCAAATAAATACTTCATTATATATTGCACAGATACGTGTCACTTCACCAGGGGAGCAGATATCACCAGTTATGTATATAAGTATGTACTTATATACATATATATATGTCTTGTATGTGTTATTTACAAATATGATGTCCCTAATTAAAAAAAAACACTTCACCAAACTGAGTAAACACACACACAGAGAAGGTAGTATTTTCTAACGACATCATATCAGGATCTCACGTTCTTTGGGGGGAGAAAGTTGTAATTAATCTAAAAATCGGGCCCCAGCGGAGCGGCAGTATTTCATTAGGGAGCCGACGACTGCAAACATGCTGTTGCTCTCGCAAACACAACAACGGCTTAACAAGATAGCGCGGGAGGTTTAACAAGCAGGTTACTTCCTTGCCTCTCCAGCCAATAAGAATGGGTGTTTCCATGGCAACGGTGCATTGTTATTTCACAATCCACTCATAACTGTCACCCCTTCAACTTTTCCCTCCGTCTCCCGTTTCTCTGTAGCCTCCTCTGCGTTTCATCTCCCGGTGTTTATCCTTTTATCTTGACCTGCATCTCTCTCTCCTTTTGATTTCTCTCATGCCTCCGTCCTCCTTGTTCTCCTCGTCGCCACTCTTTCGCGGCATTTCTCTTGCCGCCGTTTCTTTCCCTCGCCCCATCGCCACTTCCTTCATTATAAGGCTAAGAGGATTTGGTGCTGGTGTGTGTGTGTGTGTGTGTGTGTGTGTGTGTGTGTGTGTGTGTGTGTGTGTGTGTGTGTGTGTGTGTGCGCCGCACCTAGACCCAATTAACCCCCTGAATCTCTCCTCTGTGCTGAGTTGTTGTGCGGAATGAGAGACAAGTTAAGCAACTGGCTTTGGATGCAACACAGGGAGACTGAGCGGTCCTGGATCACAGGAGGAGCATCAAGTGAAGCGACTCGTCTTCATAATGAAGGTCAGCGTGTTGACACAGCTGAGACCTGTGCCTTCAAATCACGGCTGAATTGGTTGGGAAATATCCTAATATGACATCTTTTCATCACAAGAACAGCGATGCCAATCACAACCAGCCTGGTTTGCTTGTTACCTCTCTAATTTTAGCAGATTTGCACTTATTCATCTCATACCTTTTGATTCCGCACAGCTGACACTGACAGGCTTTGAAGATTTTGATTCACGCCACAGTAGGGATAATAAGACGAATCGCTATTGCCTCCTGGTTGTATTTATTCTTGTTTCAGAATAAATATTTAAGACAAAATGTTACATTTTGACAATAATTTTGTCCCAGTACAGCAAAAAACCCATTAGAACAAAATTAATTGTACAGGAAATCAATGTCCCGTCTGTTTCTTTTGGTACAAAAACATTAAAGTAAATGTGTCTGATAATGGGCCAATGTTCTCACCGGGTTCACTCTACTCAGCCACCAGAGGCTGAAGTGAAACTGGACCATTAGAGCGGCAGCGTAATTACTGAGATTGGATAGAACCTCAAAATCCCCAAGTTTTAATTGACTGAGTCTTTATTTTTAATATCCTTTAACTATATTAATATTTTATTTTATCACTTTGCTTTGTGGTTCTGTGTAAAATGTTAAGCTTAAAAGGGTCATTTCACGCTTTATGATGTTTATGTTCATTATGCTTATGAGTCATCATGTACAGTATCAACCTGAAGACTTTTTCAGCACAGTCCCACAAATTAAGCTAATCGTCAACTAAATTCAAAGGAAGAAAGCAGCACCTGTACAGTAGTTAAATCCTTCCCATCACGGGGCCAAGCCTTGATGCACAAACACACAAAAGCGATCACACACTGTTAAAGGTGTCTGGGGGCCAGTGAAGGTATCAGGTGTGGGCCAGCTGTTAACACAGACCAGTTAATAAGCTGTCTGCGTTTGAATTAATGACTCATAAAAGTCTATGTGTCCCTTTGTGTGCGCGAGGAGCACCAGACGCGGGTTTATAACTATAAACATGACTAAATGTTACAATGATCCTTTATAATTAAGTCTATTACTGTAATGTCACTGTGTCCTCATATTCATAAGGCGCTGGAATTAACAACCAATGCACATGTCAGTTAAAATTATGAATGTGTTAGAGAATTATCAGCATATCACTTCTCCCGCTCACCTACAGTATCATGTTAGAGGAGAATACATCAGTTAAATGATGGGGTTTCTAATGGGGAACACTGTCTAGTTTAAAGACATGAAATGAAATATAAGAGCAATAAATCACACCTGGTCAAAATGATTCCTAATTGCTACTAAATGGGATTATTGGTAACATTTCAGACGCATTTAAACCAGGTTTGTTCAGATCTAATCTGGATTTTTTTTAGTGATGTGGGGAAATGACAGAAAAGCTTATGGACTCAAACACCGATCTCGTCCCAAACGCTTAACCAGGTGTGAAACCCGACGAGTGTTTAATGAGCACCAGTGGAGAGCGGAGTTTTCATTTTACCGGAGACCCGGCCCGGTTCTGTACCACCACATTACAGCAGGTAACTCTGAAACGCTGGAGAGTTGGAGATTCAGCATGATTAATGTGCTCCCAGTTTAATATCAGTCCGTGCACAATCAAGGCAGGTACACACACGCTTCATGGATTTTGATTGGACTGATGTTTCCTTGTTATTATTAGCTCTGGTAAAAGTGCAATATCGCTGAATTAACTGCGACTCGGAGTTTGTCCCAAACTTTGGAACATTCTAAGAATAGGACTGCATTTAGAGTGCGTCATCCTGATACAACACTTTACTGCACGCGCCTATGTCCCATCACTTGTTTGATGTCTTCTGGTATCAGGTGGCTCTTTCACGGAGCTAATTATCTCGTCAGTCTGACGCTGTCTGCTCGTCTACGCGACCGTATCAAAGCTCAGATATTCGCGCAAAGCCGGGACTTTTGTCAGAATAGTATCAGACGCTAATGCTCCATTTGATCTCAACCAGGATCGTCTGCACTCGGCGGCCTTTCACTGCAAAGAAAAGGAAGCACCTTGAAGGGGACACTGGTTTTCAGCGATATACATCCACCCATATTCCCCACAGAGGCATCAGCTGTCATAGATCAACTTATTATAATGACACACATGTGACTAGTTAATATAGGCCCAACTGTCCGTCCTGCTGCTGCGGAGACACGTTTCTGATGACGAGAGGAGAGACGAGGAGAGTTCCCTCCTAAAAGCTCCCACGCAGGTCAGTTACAAACTTTTCTTTTGTTTTGTCCCCTCTCTTATGTCCCGGTGTCCTGGATCACACTGCAGTCGTGGCCGTACAGTCACACAATCATTTTTGTGCTCACCGTCGTCATGTTGAGGGTATCAGGTGCTTTGTGGGTCCCTTTCCTAATGAGCCACATGTGACCAGTTATAAAGGACCCATCTGAGCTGGCCATTCGCCTCATTACCACTCAATACATATTAATGCCCAGGGTCACATCTTATACATACAACATACATATTCATAGCACACATGCGGGGTCATATATGCGTCTTAATGACATGGACGCAGTGGGTTTACTGATGATATGTTCTTCTGTTTTGCTTTGACCAGCTGTGTGCTGGTCTTTTCACGTATGTGAACACACACACACACACACACACACACACACACACACACACACACACACACACACACACACACACACACACACACACACACACACACGATCAAATGTTTTTACTTTTAAAATTAAAATAAAAAATGTTGAAATGTTGATGTGGGAATTTTTGAAGGTAGTGAAAAAATTTCCACACCATCTACATTCAATCTACATTTTCTCTTTTAAATGGTATTTACCATATGATGGGCGCTTTCACTGGCTCATGTACTTATACTGTATAAAAAAACAGTTTTAGGTGTTTTATAGTTTCCAGTTGTGGATGAATAGTTTAACAAGAGGAATGAAAAGTATAATACCAATATGAGCCACAGCGCTCTCCTTACATTTGAACCCTGTCTGACCTTTCATTTGTCCTCTTTAAGTGTTTTGCCCCTTTATCTCCGTTTAGCTCCGTCCCTGTGTTTTCCTACCGTCCTTCCCCTCCTCGTTCTCTCCTCCCTCCAGCTCTATATCTGTCTCTGTCAGTTTTTGTTTACAAACCCTTTCATCTGGATATTGCTTTATGCGTAAAACCCTTCTATTTGAATTGAGTTTATTTAAAACCCTGTCATTTAAATAGCTCTTTAAAAGACGAAGGAATGAAAAGTCAACAAGGACCCGCCGATTGTGTTTCCTGACAGGAGCAGCACACACACACACACACACACACACACACACACACACACACACACACACACACACACACACACACACACACACACACACACACACACACACACACACATGCTCACGCACCGCCTGCCTGTCCACATGCATCCGAGTCTATTATTATGCTAATGAGTCTCCAGTCTCCACATGTCCCCACAGCTTCCATCACACACAAACGCACACACGCGGACACATTTTGCTGAACTCAGCAGCACAGCCGCGCTCACAGGTTAGCAGGAAAAATAACGAGTGGACAATTTCGCCATCATAGTAATAGAGCAGACACAATTGGTATTTCCTGGAGTGTCATCGATTGGCACAGAAAGACAGTCAGCGAGAGATTCCCATTCAACCCCTGCAGTAAAAATAGCTTTTAACATCTGCCCTGTTGCTCCCGCGCTCCTTGTTTATTTGTCTCCGCATTCAGTGATCTATAAATGGTATAAAACATTTTTTATGAGAGTCTCAGCATTTCAGTAGAGATATGTTTCCAGTAGACTCTGCAAAACACATCATGGCGGAACTGTAAATATCTGAAAAACCTAATGGAATAAATCATTTCATTTGCGTAATATTATTGCATTTCATACTGAATCTCACATACCTCTGCAGCAGTAGACGCCCTATGACCACTAGGGGGCCAGAAGGGACAAAACTTGCATCCAAGCGTTCCCCACTCACAGGAAAAGGGAGATCATCTACACTCCTACACTGGAGAGTAATTGGAGTTACGCCTGCAAACCCTCCAGTCACACAGAGATCAGCACACGCTGAAGCATCTGATGTACATCAACATTCGTTGTAGTTTAGCAACAGATCTGTTAAGTGCTTGTTGATAAAAGCAGTGAGACTAAAGGTTAATTGTTAGCCAACAAAAAACACAGCGAGGAAAACAGAAATACAAGTGACTCCATTGGAGGGTGATGCTGTGGTGATCTGTGGTCTTTGGTTGATGGACAGAACTCAGGTCAGGAGTTATTAGGTTTCTTTTTGGAGCTTTTATAGCATCTCAGACAAGGTGAGACACATCCTCTAATATTACTGTACACAGTCCAGCCGGGAGGGAGAGGTTACTGCACCAGCAGATAATTAAAGCTAGACACACACACACACACACACACACACACACACACACACACACACACACACACACACACACACACTCATTTTATTTATCAATGAACTATGAATATGGGTTAACTCCAAGGACCTGCTGAATAGAACTTACATAAATGCACACGTCACTGAATTACATCACACCCCATCACTCCCTCCGTCTGCATGTGTATGTGTATGAATGGGGGAGCAGGGCTCTGTATGAGTGTGTGTGTTGCTGTTTGCTGTTTACTGGCTCGCAGGGTGATGTTTGCCTGCTTGTGTGAACAAAAACAGTGCCTGTCTTTCTGTCCGTCCTCAGACACACACACAGGATCTACGCATCAAAGCCGGCTGAAGCTCTGGCATTGTCTCCATGCGTTTCTTTATGAGGGACCATTCAGTAAAACACCTTCTCCGGGTTATATAAACCCAACTCATTGGTTATTGCTGAGTATGGATTTACGCACAGAGGATCTGATTGGCCCAGGAGCAGAGCTCATTTACATAAAGCGAACTCAATTGGTCCATTGCAGCGCTGAAGCGCTGACCTGTGTTCTCTGCTCCAAGAAGTTGGTGTTCAGCGGTTGGTTTGATGGTTCTCAGCCCTTTAGACAGGCTGTAAGTAAGACGGGCAAGTGTGGACCTCCCCATAAAGCAACAGATGGTTCTGTTTAAAAATAAAGTGAAATTAAAAACACGCTATAACATTTAGCATCTAACTGTTGAAATTGTAATATTAATATTTAGAATATAAAATGACAATATTGCACATCACATGCTATTAAAACAGGTGACAATTAGTATGTCAGATTATTCATTACAAGTTGACTTTATTTAAATTCACCTAATGTCTGCAACAGTTTCGATCTTAGGGAAAAGACTCCGTTTTAATTAACTGACTTGCATCCTAATGAATTAAATAAATTGTGAATGCAACCCAAACAACCAAACAAGACTTGTTCTTTGTTTAGTGTAATTTACTTTTTTGTGTTGCTACCTATACGTCCATCATCCCGTATTAAACCTGCGTTTTTGTCAACGTAAGCGAGCTCTGGAAACTGCCTAATTAAACCTCTCCCCGGCCTTCACGAGCGCCGCCGCTGGTCCCGCAAGAGAAGATGCTCTTTTTCCCTTCCGTGAATAAAACGGATCCCTCTCTCTCTCCCCCATCACTCTCTCTCTCTCCCTCTCTCTCTTTCTCTCTCGCCATATAAAGCCGCAACAGCTGATCTCGCGCATCAGAGAGCCGCAGCTCCGCGCGCGCCGAGGAGACGCTAAAGCCAGAAACGAGAAAGACAGAGAAAGAGTTGGCGACGGAGGGGATGAGATGCTTCGGTCTTCCAGTTACATTGTTACAGGCGTTTTTAATATTCCGCGACGATATTTTGACATATTTGAATTTGCATGAACTTGTTTAGAAGGTTTTGCGGCATTTCTTGGATCTTGCTTTTGTCTTTTTAACCCATTTAACCTTCATGTCCTCTCGACTGTTGTGCGACTCTTTGACAGCGTCTTTCCGCATGTTGTGAAGACACCGGGCGGGCATTTCCACCGGAGTGTTTTCACGCTCCCAGCCGGTCCACACAGAACCGTTTTACCGGCAGGCTTCACCTTCTTTCTGTCTCCAACCGCCTCCGGTGCTGAACGGACAGCGGCAGTTGGCGACGCGAAGGGGAAAGGAGTCTCGCGCTGAGGGGAGCTGTCCGGTACTGAAAGCACGAGGCTGGACAGAGGCACGCGAGTTTGCTGGGAGCTGTCCGCGTGCTGAAGACAGGCGAACGCCAACGCAGGAATCCCACCAGCATCCTTTTGATCTGCCTGTAAAACGGAATAAAATAAACCATCAGGAAGAAAGAGATTTTATGGGAACGTTGTCGACACAGTAGCCATTGAGGAGCTGCTTGTTTTATTTTTGAGGTTAACACGCTCCACAGGTCTTCCAGAAACGAGTTATCCGAAAAAAAAGCTAACAGTTAACAAGTAACTCTTTTAGGAAATCTTGGCAAAAAATCAATTCAAGTATGGTACAAATACAGAAGCACACGAGGAACTCTTAAAAGCCATGTCTCCTCTGACTTTGGACGCTGTTTGACGGGAGGAAGCGAACGCACCTACGACATCTGAAATATCTGAGTTGGACCCGGACCATCAGCGCCAAGTCAAGGGTCTCAGAAGCCTTTAGCCAAGTTTGAAGTGGGTCACGGAGGGAAGGTGTCTGTAGGCGCCACTACTGTCCCATCATGCCGCGCTCTTTCCTGGTGAAGAAAGTCAAACTGGACGATTTTTCTGCTGCTGAGCTGGAGAGTTCATACAGTCACAGCCGAAGAGAAGAGCTCAGGCTGAGATTCCACCATCATGACAAAGGTCAGTCACATGCACACACAGGCAGAAAGCAGCGACGAGCCATAGGTTCAGACTGTTTTACATTCTTGTAAAGATCTTTACTATGTGGGATTTGTTGTGAATGTGGAGATAAAGTCATTAGGCTTTGAGGTAAAATTAGAAAAAGCAAGTCAGAAACAAATCCCGTGTTTAATATTTTCTCTGGGCTTAAAATGTGCAGACACTAGTAAATAAGATGATCTGATGAGTGTTTTTGCACTAAAAGGATCTTTCAGTAAAGCAGAGCTTTTCTTCATGACTCTGCTGATCAACTAATCTGATGTAATGACAATAATAGCTTTCACACATCAGGTAGAGACAAAAGGGCTTGAGCTGAAGTTTGGCCACTAAGACATGACACATAACGCATGAAACATGTTAAAAAGGACATTTGTGCTTTTAGACGAAACTTTTTGGAGACAGCTAATTGTTTCTCCACAGCCCCCGTTAATACTCAACCAACTTAATTAACTTTAAATTGCAAAAATCAATTTTTAAGATTTTAACTTGTGTTTGCTGTGACATAAATATAGAGCACTGTACGTTAATGTTATTCTCACTGAACTGCTGTAATGTTCTTTACATGGATGTGATGACGTGATTGTGGTGATACATGATGTCATCAGCTCACATTCGATGGGATCCTCTGTTGTTTGTTGCCTTATATATTATTTTCATCAAGCTGTTTCCAGTAGCTCTGAGATGCTCTACATTGATGTTAAATGATTTCCACGCACTGTACTGAAAAATACAATACAGCTTGCGAGAACAAACAATAGCAAATAAAAAATCAGTGTGCATCTTGAGTCATTAATAAAGGACTTGACTGGCGTTTCTTAATTACTTAGATAGTGGTTTAGTGTATGAGGTATTTCAGACTTACAGTATGTAGCTCATTGTTTTGGTTTTAGATTTATTCTTTTTGTCTGTCTCAGTTTCCATATTAACCAAATTAGCATCTGTTTTCAGCCGATTAATGACAAATAGCACCAAATGTCAGAGTCACATGAAGCATGACAATTAGCAAGCAGCTTGGGCAGGGATGTGTAAAAATGCAATTGCCTGCTAACGTGAATGTCACGATGCCTTTACAAAGCAGCAAAATGGCAGGACTGCGTGTCTGTCAGCTGGTTGTGCCCCCTAGTGGTGAAGAAGCCCAGTCTGGGTAGCTTTAAATGTGCAAAGGAAACAATTTGAGTGTCAGTGCACAGTCAGACACGTGTAGCACCGCTACTGCAGCCTGGTGGTTTTCACATTGTGCCAAGGTCAAATGTGAGATTAAGAGATTCCCCCGGTGTGATGATGACAGCGTGAGCAGAGAAACACGCAGCAGCAGGAGCAGTGTGGCAGGAATGGGAAGACGGAGACTATCCCTCGTTATAAATATAACAGGAGCGAGACGGAAGAAACTGCAGATTGTTGCACACACACACACACACACACACACACGCACGCACGCACGCACGCACGCACGCACGCACGCACGCACGCACGCACACACACTGCTGTGTTTCTGTCAACTCTGCACATTTCTCAGACAGCTTGCACAGCTGAGTGCACAGCATTAGGGGCAAACACACACACACACACACACACACACACACACACACACACACACACACACACACACACTGAGCGAGAGAACGGGAGAGAGAGAGAGGGAGAGAGGAAGCAGTCAGTGACCTACAAGTGTCCAAAGCACACAAGTGTGTGTCAGTTAGAGCTGGTTTGGATCAAAAATTAAATTGTAGATTGCAGCTTTTCCTTCTCTCTTTCTGTCTCTCGCTGCCTCTGTTTTCAATCCGCTGTGTTTCAAAGGCACATAAAAGACGCTCGGTTCTGGCCTGACAGAGTATTTTAATCTTTAATAAGCATTTAGAGCAGCTATCAGCTCTAATGCTGCTAAAGTACTTGAAATGAATACAGCGTTGACACAGCGAGACAGAGACGGAGACAGAGAAACAAAGGCAAACAGAGACAGCGTGCAGATGCCGAGATGTGCAGCGATTACAGTTCACAGCCGCCTTTTTTCGCTTTGTTCTTCGCGGAGACGATGCCGGGGAACAGTCGTGTTTAATTGGCACTGATCGTGGGAAGAGTTTCTAAAACAAGGAAGCGAGTGTGTTTCCACTGTTGCGCTGCTGCCTGGTCCTTCGTAGCTGCAGACTAAAACCTACATCTGCTCATGACACGACATGACGCCTTTTCCACTGTTGCTCCAACCTGCATAGAACTAGTTGTGGGAACTCATAGTTGGGACCAGACACCCGTTTAAATTTTAATACTACATCTGGTAAACGTCTAGAGAAAAAAAAGAATGACATCTGCTCCACAAGTTCCCTTCAGCAAGGCAGTAACTCCGCTGGAGGAGCAGAGCAGAGCAGAGCCGCTCTCAGCTTACCTGGTTGAAGGGTTAGAAGTGAACACCTGGCTGTGTTTCAAAACTTTACTCATGCTCTATAAAACCAGACACGCACAACCAGGAAGCCACAAACACACAGCTTAGTTTCACTGTGCAGTAATTTAATATTCATGACTTATGTTGCTTTCTCTCCACCTCTTTCCAGCTCCCTCCCCCCTCTACTTTAGTTTTCTATTGCATTGAAAGAAGAATGTAAAATGAGCACGAGTGCTGCCACAGCAGCGTCAAACCAGCCGACCACAGCCCCCACGCCGGACCGAACGCCGCTGACCTCCTCTCACGTCTTTGTTTGGGCGTTCGTTGTTCGCTTCTCGTCTCACCTCACCTCGCCTCGCCTTCCCCCCCCCCCGATCCCCGCGTCTCGTTCTCATCATATTATCGACCAGCTTCTGAGCCCTTTCTCAGAACTGCATCGCGAAATTACATTACCAGCAACAGAATCTCCCCGTCTGCCTGTGTCTAAATGCTCGCAGAGTGCTAATTGAAATGGAGAGCTATTGATCGCGATAGATCCACAGGAGTCGTGGCTGCACCGTATTAGCAGCCAGTCTCTGCCTGTGTCTGTTTGACTTCAGCCTGTTGAATACAGACGCCGATAACCATAATGAAGGAGCTGACATCATAACAATAGGACTTTATCCACAAAACAAAACGCGACGTGCTATGAAATTTGTTAAACGTTTGAAGGCCAATGCACCCATTCAACTACAATCAGGGTCAATGTGCCCTTGAGCAGGGCACTGGGTGGCCAGCTGTGATGGAGGCTCGTCCCAGCGTCACCGTGTGACTGTGCACAGCTGTACCTGTCACAAAAGCTGCAGCCAACGCACACACTGAAAAATTAAGAATCCCACAGAAGAGAAACTATAAAAGTTCTTCACGTTCGCTATAAGAAGCCCAGCGATGCTGGTTAGGAGTATATAATATTAAATAAAGGCTCGGAATGCTGATGCAATTAATGTGATTCTAGGTGGTCCATGTGATATTTAGGAAGCAAAGGCCAGACTGTAATTACTAACATCTAGAGACACGACGTGATGAAGCTGAGTGAATAATTAATGAACCCGAAGAGCTTAATTTGTGGAATAATTTAGAATGATATAAAAATCTGTTTCCTTCTGCACTTGAGCAGCAGATGACACATACAGTAAAGTGCTATGATGACACACCATTCAACCTTGTCTTCACTAAATGCCCTCGTTTTCCAGGCTACGTCAGCGATTACCTGAGTCCAAATCCCTACGATGACGTGGCGGGAAGCGACTCCTCCGTCATCTCCAAGGTGTCCTCCCCCAGTCCCCCCTCCATCATCTACAGCCGGATCGACAACGCCTACGCCGGCCTCCGCGGCGACATCCACGGCGACTCGGACCAGCCCGACAGCCCGCGCTCCGAGGTCTCGTCGTCCGCCAGCGGCTACATCAACGGCGACGCGGCCGTGAGCGAGGGCTACGCGGTGGACGCCTTCTTCATCATGGACGGCCGCTCGCGGCGGAAAAGCGCCGGGCACGCGCGCGGCGGCGGCGGCGGCGCCGGCGGCCAGCGGCACACGTGCAGCGAGTGCGGCAAGACCTACGCCACGTCCTCCAACCTGAGCCGGCACAAGCAGACGCACCGCAGCATCGACGGCAAGATGGCCAAGAAGTGCCCCACCTGCGGCAAGGTGTACGTGTCCATGCCCGCCATGGCCATGCACCTGCTCACGCACGACCTCAAGCACAAGTGCGACGTGTGCGGCAAGGCCTTCAGCCGCCCGTGGCTGCTGCAGGGCCACATGCGCTCGCACACGGGCGAGAAGCCCTTCGGCTGCGCCCACTGCGGCAAGGCCTTCGCCGACCGCTCCAACCTGCGCGCGCACATGCAGACGCACTCGGCCTTCAAGCACTACAAGTGCAAGCGGTGCGACAAGACGTTCGCGCTCAAGAGCTACCTGAACAAGCACTACGAGTCGGCGTGCTTCAAGGGGGCCTTCTCGCCGCTGGGCTCGCTGGGGGAGTGAGCGGGCGGTCGGGCGGAGCCGGTTCCGTCCCAGTCGCGCCCGCTTTGAGGCGTCGAGGAGGCCCCGAAACGCGACGCGCCATTCTCCGCGAGGACGACAAAAATAGATTCCAGACACGTTTGTTTTTATCAAGACCCTTTCAGCCCCTCCTCTGTTTCCTCCCCTCTCATCTGGTAGTGGAGGGGAACAGTTGTGGAAGCTTGATTCAGATTGTCACCTGCTCCGATAAGACGTTCCCCTCAGAGGCGCAGATAAATAAAGCGCACCACATGCAGCTCATCGTTTCTGAAGGCACCTAGATCTATTTACGTCCATATCTCCCCTCGTCGGGCTACACAACACTCAAGCACAATCCCTCCCTTCCTGTGACAGGCACATCACAGGGGTCCGAAGCATGAATCACGTCATCTGTTTCCTCGCAAAGAGATTCGATAAACTTTACAATTTTATGCTTTTTTAACCTCAAACGTTCAGAATCCGAGGATGCACTTGCTTCTGTGTCCTGCGTTTAGTGACACTGACCTTGAACTGAATTTGTACGGAGATAGCGCATCAAAACAATGAAAGCACATGGTATCTGTTTGTACAGCGGCAGAACTACTGTCTGCTTTTAAAAACGATGACTTAACCATTTTTAACTGTGAAGACAACATGGCGCTCATAAGCATCACACTGAACCACACAGTAGGTCTGGGTTTGATGATTCTTCCGCCTTATCACGTATCTCACAGTATGTGGACACAGACACAGATACTGTTTTATTTTCTTAAAGGCTAATTCGTGCTTTACTTGACGCCAAACAGTAGAGAGTTAGAGGTGAGTGAGAGACGAACAGATGTGGATGTTGCTCAAACGTCTGAACGCCACCAGGGTATTTGTCCGCAGTGTTTTCACATCCACTAACTTAATTCTACACGTCGGCATCAGACGAGGATCCAGACATTCAAAATGCTCTGGTGTCCCAAAGGTCAGACCTTTCTCCAGTGTTGTAAAGTAACATATTTATTTGCAGTGCTTCTGCCTTTTTTATGTGTTGCCTAATTTATTGATTGATTTTATCTCGGTATTCATTTGCACCTTATTTTGTTCTAGCGTTTTGCCTTTGTTACGAATATGCCAAAGCATTTGACACTTTCTAATTACTGAAGACCTTTTTACTTTCGTCCGCCACTTTAATTATGAAGTATTGCATGCAAAAAAATAACAAGAGCCTAATAATGGAATCTATGCCAATTCTATGAATCTTCGGGGTGTTTTGCCAAACCGCTTAGATTACAGGCAAATGAAGCAAAGTTCTGTCTTGGGCAATATGTCATTCATATCTGATAGAGCAATAATGCATGATATTTTTGGAAGAAATGTGACTTATAACTGCTTGTAACATCTTGATTTTGTTTTCATTTACCACTAATCGATGTAGTTATGAGAGGCGACATTTCAGGGAGTTAGCAAACCGCGCTAGTGTTAAATACGGAGGGTTGGGTCTCGAGCTCTATGTTTACAGGAGCTGTTGTTACTGTACCGTCACCTTCTCCAGTGACTTTTGTGAATGTTGAGCAGAGGATCAGATTAATTTCACTATGTAATATTATACAAACAATTGCCTCCTAGTTACAATTATATCTTGGCATCATTAGCTTGTTGACAATTATGTCTGCACAAGCATTAGGAGCTGCCGGGGCTTCCAGGGATTCACGCAGATGGCACGAGCTCCTTTTTAGATGGAGGGCTCCGGGTTGGGTTGGGACGGGTCTTTTTGTACATGGTTTATGCACTGCCTGCCTTGTATTATTATACTAAACTAACGTAGAGAGTAGAACGTAATACCGTAGGCCTCTGGTGCTGAAGCATGGATGAGGGTGAAAACTCAGAACGAGTCAAAAATTTGTGTTCGGTGAATTTTTCATGACCTTTCACAGGCAGCACCGAACCCTAGTGGTCACTGAACAGGTCCTGATTGTGCCTTTGGAGGTTTTAATTGGCGACGGGGACATTTTCCTTCACGGGGTGATCCGAGTCAGGGAACTGCGCCTCACTCTGGGTCGCGTCGAGGAATCCGTTTCTCCCCCTCACGCGAGGTATTAATTAGACGACAGCGCCAACAATACTCATTAAACCTCCTGCACAATTTCTCAGCGACGGCCCCGGTTGTTGTGAGGCTGTTGTGATGATCCCTGACGCAATTATAAGGATTGTGTGAAAGAAGAGACGACGTTTGGTCAATATCTCAGCACCAGAGAGCATCAACAAACGCTTAGATTCTACTATGAACTACTGTAGCCTACTATAGTCACAAGCTAGTTGACCTATTCTTATATAAAAGCACTTGAATTATATCTTAACTTTTGTTTTTACGGATAGTAGCACAATGAAAGCGCATAGATTCAGGTAGACAATGCCTTGTATGTAGAAATAACCTCCTTCTCCTTTTTCTATTATAATGAATCAAAGCCTGAAACAGCATCTGAACAATAGAGATACTGGTTTAGCACAGGTTGACACTGACTCCAATACGCGCTGTGTCAGTTTTAATATACCTGTGAGAGCATCTTCACTAACCTTCACCATTTGAAGCTCAAACGAAAACTCGACACTATTTTGCAGCAAGAGGCCTTGTAAATAAGCACTGAGTCCGATTATTTCTACAGATCTGTACAGACTGATGACGATGACGGAGATGACGATGAATTTTACTGGAGCTTCCTGCTTTGTTTTGAGTTTATTCTCTGAGGTTTTTTTGAGCCTTCCAGTGATGGTTTGAAACAATGTAAAGCACAAAGACAACACTGGGCATTTTCTTTCACTTCCTAAATAAAAACTAGTCAAGAAAAAAAACACTGTCTTGCCAAAGTGCTTTATTTTCCCAGTATTTAAATTCTGTGTGTGACTTTTAATCTAATCCTTCACCAGCCCTGCTGATAACAGGAGTGGGTGCATTCTCTGCACTCCACTTTATAGGTTTAAACTAATTAATTAGTACTGCACAAAGTCATCACATGTGGTGCTGCAGACTGCTCCACAGCACCCACTACAGTGTCTGAGAGCAGCAGCACAGATGGGAGCAGCTCCCCTGGGTATGAACGCTGATTGATAGCTGCAGGCAGAGCCCAGTCCCCTGCACGCGCTGCTCCACAGGAGGAGCCCATAAGCATGTGGTTGGAGGCTCAACACTCATGTCCAGCGTGTTCGCAGTGACGGCGATGTTTAGCAGGAATGTTTAGTTCAGTCGCTTGTTAATAGCACCAGGGTGGAGACAACCCAGGTCAGTTTAGTGAAGCAGCAGAATGTGATGCTCTGACCTCGTCCCAGTCGCCAACAGGAGTTGGAGCCGATTCTTCCGAGCCTCGGTTGACATCGGAACAACTGCTGTTTCTACAGGCCGGGTGATTCAGGATGAGAATATCAACCTTTATCTGCGAAATCAACCCAGTGACCCTTAAGAGGCGCCATCTATGATTATATAAATTATAACAGCTGCTGTGCAAAAGTCAAGAGTCAAGTCAGAGTGAGGTTTGCAGCGTCTGCACATGACGCTGGGCCACTGTGGGGCAAAGGCTACAACAGAGACCTCCAGAAAGCAGCAAGCTATTATAAACTATTCATTCAGCTGTTGCATATTTATAAGCCACCATGTAAATAACATGGACACACCCTGAATTATTTAGGAGCAGTAATAAGAAAATGATCTGTGAATTCTTAATAAATGTTGTTTTGGGGTATTTGTGCTTTCATTGCTGAGTAAATGGGTAATTGTTGCTTCACTAAAAACATATTAAGAAGATAATGATGCACTTTAACTGGTATGGGCTGATAATACTGCAGGAGAAAGGTTGGATTTCTTTTAAGCTCTCCACATTTTGAAGTCCAACACCCAAAGAGCAACGTGGAATCTAGCAGAGAGGTGTCAGGCCACATGTCTGAGCAGCTACAGGGCTGAGTCGAGCTTCGAGGTTGCAGGTTCAGTCACTGGTGAAAACGCAACAGCCACATGAAAGACTTAAACACTGTAAGAAACGGAGCTCAAGCGTCTCAGACCAAAAAAACTCTGGAGGTTCTGAGGATACGGTCTTTGTACTTATGAGGCTCGCTTAACATTGAAGTCCAGCACCCAAAGACCAAAGCTCACAGTGAAGTGAGCGGTGAGGTTGGCGCCGCGAGGCCTGGTTCTCTGCCTGGTTCCGTCCTCTTGTGCTGCACGCATGGATTACAACATGTTGCAGGTTGCTGCAACCGTGTGCACACAAATTGATTAAAGAGAACTTTCACTTTAATTAAGCTTGTGCAGGTTCGCTTGAAGTGTGGTTTTAATCAATTAGATGATAAAAGAAGCCACCGAGCCACTCAGTCATAGTTTGTCCTGAAATTTGTTTATTTATGAGACACGAGGATATTTTAGTTGCAGTATAATTTTAATTGTATTACCCTGTTTCTGTGTTTGTGACGATGTGGCATTCACTGCATGTGTGTGAGGAGAGAAAATCATTTTAATTAGAAGCATTGGCTTGTTTTAGCTTCTTGTTAAGTCCCAGATTGATCCTTGACTTTATTTGTTCATTAAACAGGACTAAGTCTGTGTAGATGGGGTACAGTAAGCATGTCTGCAGGATGCGTGGCATAAATCAGTCAATAAAATAAAATAAATCAATACTGTATGTCTCTAATAAAAGATGCAGGAGTTATGGTGAAGAACACGGAGACATAAGGTGGGTGAATCTGAGTCAATACTTATACAAAATTGATATATAAACAGCTATCAAAACTTGCAAATCTGCTCAGGTATCATACAGTAAAAACAATAGCTTCAGCGTTTGAGTGAACTTAGTAAATGACAAACAATCACAGTTTTAGTGGATCCCAATCATTCCCATCGATGGAAGCACGGTTTGCTGTTGGCCATATGGAAGAACCCTCCGACTGTTATTGGCTCCGATCTGCCAGTGCTTTACCTCTAAAGACAAACGACCTTCTAATAAAGCTTGATTGAT